>NC_080686.1:4569550-4872580 GCF_030445035.2 Dasypus novemcinctus | reverse complement strand
CCTCACATTGTTATGTCTTTATCCTTTGTCAAGTGAGACTGTGCACTTCCCCTCAGTAGAGACAGATTACATTTTTTCACCCTATTGATGTTGGACTTGGCATGTGGGAAGAAGAGAAGAGTATCCATTTGAACCCAAATCTTAAGAGATATTACAAGTTGCCACTAAATTCTCTTGTGGACTGTGGTCCAGCATGAAAAGACATGTCTTGAGAAGCCCTCTGGCTGAAGAGGAACAAAAAACACTTGAAGCAGACCTGAACTGAGCCTTAACTTGAAGTCTAGCCAATGTGAAATCAGCAGAGTTGTCCCACCTAACCAGAAATATAAATGAGAAATAAATAGGCACTGAGAATGTGAAAAAAGAAATAGTAACATCAAACTTCCCAAATCTGATGAAAAAATACTAATATACAGTCAAAAAAAAAAAACAGAAAACAAGCCAAAGTAGTTTAAAAATAGAGACCCACTCCTCAGTAATCATAGCCAAAATTTTGAAAGCCAAGGAAAATGAGGGAGCCTTGAAAGCAGAAAGAGAAAAAACTACTCACCACTTTCAGAGAAGCATCAAGATGATTAATGGTTGATATAATCATCAGCAATGGGGACCAGAAGAGAGTAGGTTAACATGTTCCAAGAATTATAACAAAGTAACCCAAGATTTTTATATACACTATACATATTTTACAAAAAGTGAAAGCAAAATTGATATATGTAAATGTTACTTCTTTCAAAAAATGGTACTTAATTCCCTTCCCCTCCGGTGTGCAAGGACTTAATGCCTCACTTGCAGTAAAGAGAGTATAGAAAGAAAACATAATAACTTCACAGTGCAGAAATCTTGTCAACATCAATCAAGCAAGGTAATATCACCAGTGATAACCCATACTCACAGCAGATATCTCTTGATTTGGTGAGAAGGGCATATCACTTCTGTGGTACTCTTCCCCAAAATCCTTAAACTCAGTCTAGTACTGACAAACAGATGAACCCAAATTGAGGACAAAACTGATTATCAGGATTAGAACTCTTCGATACTGTCAAAATCATGAAAAACAAAGAAAGGCTGAGAAACTGTCACATCGTAGAATCTAAAGAGACATGATTAAATGCAGCATCAACTCCTGAATCAATTTAAAATCTCTTAGCCATTAAAACTCATTTGTATTTAATATTTCCTCCTTCCGGCCAATGTCTTTTTCCAAATGCATTACTAGCTGGCACTTGGTAATCTTCCCTTCCTGCCAGGGAGACTCATTCCTGGGAGTCATGTCCCATGCTGAGGGAAAGAAGTGCATTTACATGCTGAGTTTGTCTTAGAGAGAGGCCATATTTGAACAACAAGGAGGCTTTCAGAAGGTAACTCTTAGGCAATATATAATACTAGGTTAAGTTTCAATTTCACATTTTGTTCATAAATACAACCGGCAATATCAAGGACCTGGCGTAATGGTCTGTACTTTTTTGCTAGACACTCCCCATGTACTTTGGGTATTTTTACCACTCTATTGGAGAAGGTAGCTGGATATCCCAGGACAGGTATTTAATATTCTTTCAATTATTGTGTGGGTCTCTTCCCACCAAGACAGTGCCCCATGACCACTTGAATATATCCATATGCCATAAAGGCATGCCCAGTATATTAGTCAGGGTTCTCTAGGGAAACAGAATCAACAAGAGATATCTTTCAATACTATGTGATTTTATAAGAGTCTCACATTTGACCTTGGGGATGCACAAGTCCAGGTTCTGCAAGCAGGCTGCAACCAGTGGCTCCAATGAAAGTCCAGTGAAGATTCTTGATGAGTTCTGGGAAATGTTTGCTGTCCAAAGATGAGCTGGGAAATTCTCACTCAATGCTGGAATCTCTTCGCCTTTTAAGGCATTCAACTGATTGGATAAAGCATCAATCATTGCTGATGGCAATCTCCCTGATTGATTTAATTGTAATCAACTATCTATGATTTATCACTGCAGTAAAGTCAATGGTGACTAAAGTCCATAACTTTATATTACAGTTAGCCCAATGCTTGCTTGACCAAACAACTGGGCACAATTAACATGGCTGAGTTGACACATTAGCCTAACCATCACATCCATGCTCACCCCTTCCCACATATCCACCATCACTGATTCTCCACACCAGTTGTCCTCCCCTGCCACAGTTGTCACCCTTCTGCAATCCAAAACTCCCCCCAAAACAAAATAAAAAATATACAAATAAATACAAAATTAAAATGCAAACATAAAATATTCTTTCATTGACTTATCAACATAAGATTTGTTACCTTTTATGTACAGTCACAATTTGTTCCATATGTTCCCCCAGGGTCTTGTTTTTTCACTTTACTTTCAAAGAAGCTTTAGGTTACAGAAAAGTCACATGGAAAATATAGGGGATTCCCATATACCCAACACACTCCCCCCTCCTATTATCCCATATTAAAAAACATTTTACATGAGCATGCTACATTTGCTACAATTGATGTATATATACTGAAGCATTTACATCACAGAATTTTATAGGTTTTGACAAAATTTTAAAATGACCAGTACCCATCATTGCAAGATCATGTAGAATAATTCCAGTGCCCTAAAAATGCCCTATGCCGCATCTACTTTTTCTATTTTATCCCATTCCATTCCATTTTATTCTTCCCTCCGCTCAGAAACTGTGGTAACCCCTAAGTTACAATTTTTGAAGAATAACATTCATTTCAGAGGTTACACTTATGCATGTCTCATCAGGAGCTCATTGACTGCCACAGTAAACAGTGCCTCAAACATCAGGGCTCCTGCGGGCTCCAGAGACATCTAGACACTATGGACACAGTAGCTGATCTCAAGAATTTGACACACTGTCAGGAACTCTTATTTTGGAATATATCCTCTCCAATGAAAACAGTTAGATGCATTTGTAATTTCCCTACACATGACTCTTCTGCCCCTTTACTTTGAACACATAATTAGCACTATATTTATTAAATATACGTCCTAGAGACTTAAATCTTCAGTCTCTTCATATGCTGGTTGAGCCCTGAATCTCTGCAGAATTACAAAACCTGCTCTCCAGTTCATTGGACTCACCCAAGACAACTAACAAAAGGATGAAGATGACAACACCCATCCCCCAAAATAGAGAGTATCCACAATTGCAAGCAAGACAGTTCCAACCATCTGCCTCATGCATTCTAAGCCCTCTCTCAATCAGAAACAGAGGGGCATCACGTCCCAATATCCACAAGATTGAGGAATTAACAAACCTAAAGAGGGAAGAAAGTATTGGCTAAAGTAGCCTTATTTTTCCAGCAATGGAAGAATTTGCATCATTGATATAAAGGCAATGGCCACCAGAAGCAGAGGGAAGAATGGGTGCAACATAGGGCCATTTTGGGGACATTGGTATTGCCCTGCATGATATTGCAATGATGGATAAGACCATTACACATTTTGTGAAAACCTATAAAATTGTGTGTAGCAAAGTGTAAACTTTAATGTAAACTGTAGTTCATGGTTCATAGCAATGCTTCAATAGGCACTCATTGATTATAATAAATGTACTACACTAATGAAAGATGTTAATGCGGGAAGTATGGGAGGGGTGGGGGTAGGCCTACGGGAATCCCCTATATTTTTTATATAACATTTATGTAATCTAAATTCCTTTTAAAATTACAAAATAAATAAGGTAAATAAAGGCAATATCACACTCTGGATTGGATGCACAAACCACAAAAAACTTTACTGGAAAATATTGGTGAAAACTGAATAATTCCATAGTTTGCTACATAGTAATGATGTAATGATGTTGATTTCTCATTTAAAAAAAAATTTAAAATATCTTATCATCTTTTTTAAGATACATAGATTACACAAAAGGTTTCATTAAAAAATATGAGATTCCTATATACTCTACTCCCCACCCCCCTCACTCCTCCCACATCAACACCCTCTTTCATCAGTGTGGCACATTCATTGCATTTGATGAATACATTTTGACAAATATTCCATGATTATATGAGATGTTAATATTAGATGTTGCTGATTGAAGGGAACATGGAACTGCTTTATGATCTTTGCAATGTGTACTATTTCTTCTGTAATGTAATATTGTTTCAAAATAGAAAGTTTTTCTTTAATAGGGTAAAAATAAACACATTGCATGATTTTAAATATAATAGAGAGCCTTTTTTGCAAGACTTCTACAAGAAATATTAAAGAAACTCCTACAAGTGAAAGGAAATGGCACCAAATAGTAATAAGAGCACAAATAGGGTTAATAAGAGATAATTATAAAAGATTGTTGCAGACATTCCCTTTTTTTTTTTTTGCCTAATTTCTTAAAATGCATAAGGTACCACTATTCAAAATGGACTAATCAAGGACTTGAATTTTGTGTAAGGTCAATGTAAGTGATTTCTTTTGCAATTTTATGAATTTGCATTTTACCCCACATCAAGTGGAGAAGGGTGTGAGTTCATCTGATCTTAGGTAAATTTATACATTTATTGGAAACTCTTTTATTAATGTGGAAAATAGCCATATTATCTTCTTAATCCAAATTACTTAGGAAAATAATTCATCTATGATAAGAAATTTTAAAATAATGTCATAAGCTATAATGAATAAAAAATAAAATTGCTTTTCTTAACATTAACATTTATTTGATTTTCACTTATGTGAAAAAAAATCTACAAATCTCCTCTCCCATTTTCACAGTGACCTCTGAACTAATGTGCAAAAATTAGATGATACTTATGCCATCTCTTCTATGTCCATCTCTTACATGTGTGCAGTTGTGATTTGGAATTTCCTTGTAATTGTCCCTAATGGTGCTTAAAATAGATCATTAGTTCCTGAGACCTAGGACTTGTTAGTATGACTCATTCCTGGCTGAAGTAAATGTAAAGTAAACATATTCCCTGATAACAGCTGTGCCTGGGAAAGTGGCATAAAAGCTAACCAATAGGGTTAGGAGCTGTCCGTTAGGTCAATTACATATGCTATGTCAATACAAGAGCAATCAGCAGTTGCTGTGAAGAGATGTGCACCACATTCAGAGTAGGTGGCAGTTTGGAAGAGGTTTTAATTTCTCAATATTTTCCATCTCTGGGCCAGATATGAGCTGGATAAAGGTTTGGAAGCATGATGATGGCAAATCTAGCAGTTGCAGTTTTCACTGCATAAGAGAATAGTTCAGCTACTGTATATATAGATTGGACATCTGTGTTAATATCCAAGGGGCTGGGATGGTGGGTTTGGATTTAATTTTCCATGTAGTCATTTATAGGGAAAGAAGGGCAGGCATTTTTAAGGTTGGAGAAACTGAAGAGAATATGAATGATGAATAATGGCTATGGCGGGGGGGGGGAAGAGAGTGAAGGGACACAAATAGATAGCACATTAGGAGGTCAGCAGAATTCTGTTTCACCAAGGAGAGCACATAGCATGGATATTTCAATAAAGCCACCCTTTAGACAAGATAGGTGATATTAGCAGAAATCTTAATTTCAGAGGAAATTTGGGTTTATTGGAAATGGTTGCACAGGTACTTAACGTGGTAAAATTAGCACTGCAGTCATGAAGGGGCATAAATTAAATTACAATTTTCCATGTATCACCAAGCAAGGTTTGGTCACAGAGCAAACAAACTGCACAGTCTAGGAAATCACTCTTTCATGAGTCTCACTTTTTAAAACAGGACTTGATGGTGTGATTAGTCCCTGAAAATTTGAGGGTTTTTTCATGGGTGGTGAGACTTTCCCAGCTCAAGTGTAGGTGGGACTGCTGACAATTATTTAGAAAGGAGGATGAGTGAACTGTTGTCTGAGGTGATGTCCTCTGTAGCAGTGAGATCCGGGGCTGGAATATAATCTGGGATGTTGGGTAGGGATATCCTGTCCAGAAGGAGACCCATTTGGATTGATAAGGGTCATGCGTTTTTTGGCTTTATGGCATCAAAATGAGGCTGAGCTACTTGAAGAATACTTTTCTGTGTGGATATTTTACTTAGCACTCAGAATCTTCTTCACATCCATCATTATTAAAAAGCAAGACCGTTCACCCGCCTTCTTATCCTACTTTAACTCAAGTCATAATCAGTTTAGGCACAAGGTTTTAGTTTTCTCTCAAAATCAAGTGTTTTTTTTTTTTTTACTTTATTTTTCTTATTTTTTAAAAATACTTCAATTATATAAATGTTACATAGAATATACAAGGGATTCCCATATGCCTTACTCCCCACACCTCCCACAGTTTTCAACATTAGCAACATCTTTCATTACTGTGGTACATTCATTGCAATTGATAAACATGATTTGGAGCATTGCCACAAAGCATGACAACCAAAGTCGATACCCCGAAGTAGACACGTTGTTAACACTCTCTCACACTCAATTCTGTAGGTTATGGCAAGGTATATAATGGCCTGTATCTGTCAATCTGATGACATTAAAAATGATTCCCAGTTCCCCAAAATGCCCCCATATTACCCCTGTTTTCCCTCTCCCTGCCTTCAGAACCTCCAGTGGCCACTGTCTCCACATCAATGATATCACTTCTACTGCTAAAATCACAATGTCTATAGTAGAATACTAGTAAATCTACTTTAGCCCATGGTTCATTCTGCAATACTGAGGATTCTAGAATGGTGATGTCCACTCCAGCTTTAATTGAGGGGGAGCTTTGATCTAATACGGATGATGGATAGGACTCTCTTGCTTGCAATTGTAGACACTTTAGCTTCCTTGGTATGTTTGTTGTCCATCATCTCCTCCTTGTTGGTTGTCCTGGGTGGGTCCAGTGAACTGGAGAGTAGGTGTTGCAATTCCATTAAGATTCAGGGCCTAGCTGGCAGATGGACAGCCCAAAGATTTAAGTCCCTTTGACATACACCTACCAACTTTAGTACTAATTATGAGTTCAGATAGAAGGACAGAAGAGCCATGTGTAGGGAAACTACAACTGAGTCAACTGTCTCACTGAGGAGCATAAATTCCAAAGTAGGACCCACTGGCAAGGAGTCAAACTCCTGAGCTATGTGGCCTGAATATAATGTCTGGATGTCTCAGAACACTGGCAATTTGGGGCATCTACTGTGGTTGTCAGTGAAGTCCTGCTGAGAAGGGCATAAGTGTTACCATTGGAATTACCTCCCAAAGCACTTTGAAGTCTCTTAGCCATATAAACTCATTTTCTTTACCTTTTCTCCCTTTTGGTCATGATCTTTTTCCAGTTGCATTCCTTGTTGGTAATTGGTAGTAATCCCTTGGTGCCAGGGAGGCTTATCCCCAGGAGTCATGTTCCATGCTGGGGGGAAAATTATTGCATTTATATGCTGAGTTTGGCTTAGAGTGAGGCCATTTGATCAACAAGGGAGCTCCCAGTAGGTAACTCAGGCACCCTACAACACTAGGCTAACTTTCACTTTCAAGACAAAAGGCTAATAAGTACAGTCATCAATATCAAGGGCCCATCAATGGACCATCCTCCTTCAGTAGTCATTGGCCCTGTACTTGGGGGATTTTTGCTGTTCCATCAGAGAACATGGCAGAGTTTCCCAGGATTGGAATTTGATATTCATTTGTTAATGCGTGAGTTTCCACCAACTGTGACAATGCACCATGAACAATTGAACACATTTATATGCCTTATATATATGACCAGGTGAACTTCCTCCCATGTATCCCCCATCACTGACACCAAACACCAATTATCCTCCCCTGCCAGAGTTGTAGTCCTTCTGTGATCCAAAACTTCTTTAAAAAATTGAAGTCAATAAAATAGCCCAACACAATTAATAAGAAAATGAAATAATCATAGTTATAAACATAAAAAGTACAGAAAAAAATTTAAAAACTAAAAATAAAATTGGAATATTAAACATTTTCCTTTCATCACTGTTGCCCTGTATGTACAATGACATTTTCTTCCATTTCTTCCCCCAGTAACTTATTTTTTAAAAATTTGTCTTCAAAGAAGCTCTAGGTTACATTAAAGTCATGTGCAGAATACAGGGGGTTCCCATATACCCAACATCCACCCCCTTTTTCCCCATCCCATATTAATAACCTTTTTATAGGTGGATGATTTATTTGTTACAACTGATGTACAAATATTGAAGCATAGCTACCAAACATGGTCAATTGTTTATATTATGGTTTACATTTTGTATCATACTCTTATAAATTTTTTATAAAATTTGGCATGGCCTGTATCCATCATTGTAGGATTACATAGAACACTTCCATTGTCCCCAAAATGCCCCCTTTTTCATCAATTCTGTTCCTCCTTCCTGCTACTCTTGGGACTCATGGTGACCACCAGGTTTCACTCCTTGAGAACAAGAATCATGGTTACTTGCAACAACACTGAGTGTTTGACACCCTTGTCTGTCCTCACCTAGTAGCACTGACCATGCTCTCAAGAGACTCCCGCCCCTCTGAGAACATAGCAGCCTACCCAGTATGAGAGTCAAACATCTTTCCACTCATTATGTGGGTATTCACCCACTGAAACAACATACTTTCAAAATGATCACTCACACATTCCTTAGAAGCCTTCCCCATATGTGCCCTGTCCTGAGGCCCCCACATCCAACAACATAAACCAGTAAAACTTCCTTGTCATATTGCCAAAAGAGCATTCCCAACATTGTAGTTTCAGCCACATACCCACCAATCCCCAGAGTTCACCATCTCCCTTCCTAAACCTCCCCCCATTTCCATGAACCATTCAAACCACACTCCCTAACCTACCCCTCTGACAAACCTGCACCACCCAACCCAATAGTATCACTACTCCCCTGTCATTTCCCTCTACCACACAACTACACAATTCTACCTTATCATAGATTTTGCCCATATGGGTATTGGCTCACATCCTTCTTCTCCCTTCCTATTTTCTGTAAACCTATCTTCCAGACTCTAGGTCTGTGTGTCTGCTTAATTTGCTCAGTTCATATCAGTGAAGTCAGATAATACTCATCCATAAACACCTGGCTTGCTTCAATCAACATAAGGTCCTCAAGTTCCATCCATGTTATCCTGTGTGTTAATACTGTATTCCTTCTTACAGAGGAGCAATATTCCATTGTATATACATATACCACATTTTGTTTATCCATTCATCTGTGAATGGGCATTTGGGTTGATTCCAACCTTTGGCAATAGTGAATAATGCTGCTATGAACATTGGTGTGCATATATCTTTTCATGTCTTTGCTTTCAATTATTCTGGTTATATACTCAGCAGAGGAATTGCTGGGGCATATGGCAGATATGTTAATTTTTTGAGGAACTGCCTAACTGTCCTCCACAATGGTTTCACCATTCTACATTCCCACCAGCAATTGATAAGGGTTCCCATTCCTCCAAATCCTCTCCAACACTTGTAGTCCTCGGTTTTTTAATAGTCACTAGTCTAATGGGTGTAAGATGATATCTCATTGTAGTTTTAAATCACATTTCCCTAATAGCTAGTGGTGATGAGCATCTTTTCCTGTGCTTTACAGCCATTTGTATTTCTTCTTTGGAGATGTGTCTACTCGAATCACCCATTTTTAAATGGTTTGTTTGTCTTTTTAGTTTTGAGATGTAGGATGTCTTTATTATGGTGGATATTAGGCTCCTATCAGATAAATGGTTTCCAAATATTTTCTCCCATTGGGTAGGCTGTCTTTTCACTTTCTTGACAAGCTCCTTTTAGGGGCAAATCTTTTTAATTTTGAGGTCCCATTTACCTATTTTTTCTTTTGCTGCTCATGCTTTGGGTGCAAATTTCATTAAACCATTTCCTAATATAAGATCCTGTAGATGCTTCCCTACATTATCTTCCAAGGTCTTTATGGTCTTAGCTCTTACAGTTAGATCTTTGATCTATCTTGAGTTAATTTTTATATAAAGTGTGAGATAGTGTTCCTCTCTCATTCATTTGGATATGGATATCCAGTTCTCCAAGCACCATTTGATGAAAAGGCCATTCTTTGCCAGTTGGATGGCTTGGTGGCCTTATCTAATATCAGATGACTGTATATGTGAGGATCTGTATCAGAACTCTCAATTCAGTTCCATTGTTCAGTATGTCTATCTTTGTGCCAATACCATGCAGTTTTGACCACTGTAGCTTTGTAGTATGTCTTAAAGTCAGATAGTGTGATTCCACCTATTTCATTTTTCTTTCTCAATATGTCTTTGGCTATTCAAGGGCTTCTTGCCCTTCCAAATAGATTTCATAGATTTTCTAATTCAGTAAAAAAAATGCTGTGGTGATATTTATTGGGATTGTGTTAAATCTGTAGGTCATTTTGGGTAGGATAGACACCATATTGATGTTCAGTTTTCCTATCCATGAATAGGAAATATTCTTCCATTTATTTAAGTCTTCTTTGATTTTCTTTAACAATGTTGTGTAGTTTTCTGCATATGTCATTTACATCTTTAGTTAAATTTGTTCCTAGATATTTGATTCTTTTAGTTTCTATTGTAAATCATCTTTCTTACAAATTTCCTTCAGATTGCTCATTATTGGTGTACAGAAATGCTGGTCATTTCTGCACATTGATCTTATAACCCTGATACTTTACTGAAATCATTTGTAAGCTCTAGAATCTTTCTTGTAGATTTCTCAGGGTTTCTAAGTATTGGATCATATTGTCTTCAAATACTGAAATTTTCATTTCTTTCTTTTCAATTTGGATGACTTTTATATCTTTTTCTTTCCTAAGTCCCTGAGCATGTACTTCTACAACAATGTTAAATTAGAGAGCTGGCAGTGAACATCCTTGTCCTTTTCCTGATCTTAGAAGGAAAGCTTTTAGGATTTCACCAGCATATATGATGTTACCTTTGGGTTTTTTTCATATATACCCTTTATAATGTTGCAGGAGTTTCTTTCTATTCCTGTCTTTTGTAGTGTTTTCATCAGGAAAGGATGCTGTATTTTGTCAAATGCTTTTTCTGCATCTATAGAAATGATCACATGATTTTTTTCTTTCAATGTGTTTGTGTTGTATAACATTCATTTTCTTATGTTGAACCATCCTTGCATATTGGGGATAAAACTCATTTGGTCATGGTGTCTAATACATTTGATGTGTTGTTGAATATGATTAGCAAGTATTTTGTTGAGGGCTTTAGCATCCAGGTTCTAATGATAATGGTGTAGTAAAGTCCCCCACAATAATATTAGAAGCATCTATTTCTCCACTTATTTTTTCCAGTGTTTGCCTCATGTATTTTGAGGTGCCCTAGTTAGGTGTTTACATTTTCATGATTATTTTTTCTTCTTCATAGCATACCCCTTTTATTAATATATAGTGTCTTTCTTTATTTCTTACAAAAGTTTTGCATTTAAAGTCTATTTTGTCTGATATTAATATAGTGCCTCTCACCCTTTTCTGGTTAGTCTTTGCTTGTAAAATTATTTTCCAACAACTTCTTTTCAGCATCTTTGAATCCCTGTGTCTAAGGTGGGCTTCTTGTAGACAGAATATAGATGGGTTATATTTGCTTCCATTCTGCCAATCTGTGTCTCTTGACTAGTGAGTTTACTCCATTAACATTCAATGTTTTTACTGTCAAGGAATTACTTGCATCAGCCATATTTTCTTTGTGTTTATGTATGTCATATGCTTTTTTATTTCTCTTTTTTATCTTTTTGGTTGCTCTTACACTCTTCTCCAACTCTTCCTCTCCTGTTTTTTCCTTTCAACCTGCAAAACTCCTTTAGTATTTCTTGAAGGGAAGGTTTCTTATTGATATACTCTTTTTTCCTTTTTTTTTTTTTTTAACATACTCTCTTAATTTCTGATTATTGGTGAATATTTTGAACTCTCTCATTTTTTAATGCTAACTTTGCTGGATAGAGAATTATTGGCTGGGAGGTTTTTCTTTCAGCACTTTAACTGTGTCATACCACTGGTTCTTGCTCCATGGTTTCAGATGAGAAATCAACACTTAATCTCATCGAGCTTTCCTTGTATGTGATGCTTCTCTTTTCTCTTGCTGCTCAATATTCTTTGCCCTATGCATTGAATAATTTGAAAAGTATATGTCTTGGTGTAGTCCTGTTAAGATTTATGCTCTTCAGGGTGTGTTGTACTTCCTGGACATGTATGTCTACCTCCCTCAATAAGGTTGGGAAGTTATCAGCCATTATTTCCTCTAACACTCCTCCTGTCCCCTTTCCTTTCTCTTCTCCCTCTGGGATGCCATAATGCGTATATTTGTGTCATGTTGACATTTAAATCCCTAATTCCAGCTGGATTTCTTCTATATTTTTATTTATGTGTTCTACTATCTGTTTATTTTAGATGTACTGTCTTCTACATCACTAATTCTTTCTGCCTGTTCAAATCTGCTGTTATGTTCTTTCAGTGTATTTTGAGTTCTTGGGTTGTGACATTCATCCTCATCATATCCATTATCTTTTTGTGCATGTTTACAATTTCTTCAGTATGTTAACCCAGTGTCTTTTTAAAATTTCTTCTTACAGCTGCATAATATTTTTTATATAGTTTTTTTAAAATATATTTTTATTTATCTTTAAAAGATACTTAGAGTACATAAAATGTTACATAAAAAAATAAGGGATTCCCATGGGCCTCAATCCTTACACCTGCCATGTTTCCCCACATTAACAATTTCTTTCATTAGTGAGATCCATCCATTGCAATTGAAGAGCACATTTTGGAAAATTGCCACAAAGCATGGATGATAGTTTACATTGTAGTTTACATTCTCTCCCACTCCATTCTACAGGTCATGTGCATGTATATAAGGACCTTTAGCTGTCATTACAATGCCACTCAGGACAATTCCAAGTCCTGAATGTGCCCGTGTGTTACACCTCTATGTTGCTATCCCTGACTTCAGCACCACCAGTGGCCACTGTCACCACATCAATGATATAATTTCTTCCATTGCTAGAATCACAATAAGTCTACATTGTAATTCCAGTGGCACCACTCTAGGCTATATTTTATTCCCCAATCCTGAGGATTCTGAAATGGTGATGCCCTCTCCACCTCTAATTGAGAGGGGTTTTGATCTCATTTGGCTTATGGGTGGAAATGTCTTGCTTGCAGTTGTAGACTCTCTTGGATGCTTGGTGTGGTGATTGTACATCCTCACCTCCTTGTTAATTATCCTGGGTGAGCCCAATGAACTGGAGAGTAGTTGTAATTCTGCTGAGGCTCTGGGCCCAGTTGGCATATGGACAGCCTGGAGATTCAGGTATCTTGGATGTACATTTACCATCTCCAGCACCAACTATAGGTTCAATAAAAGGGACAGAAGAGGCATGTAGAAAAGTCATATGTGAGTCCAACATTGTCATACTGGGGAGCACAAACTCCAAAGTAGGGCCCACTGGCAAGGCACCAACCTCCAGAGCTATCTGCCATGGCCATAGGACCTGAGTGTCTCCAGAGCCCTCAGAAGCCCCACTGTTTGGGGTAGTATCTACTTTGTCTGTCTATGAGATCCTGCTGAGATGTACATAAGCATCACCTCTGGGAAGACCTCTTGACTCACTTTGAAATCTCTTAATATAAACTCTTTTTTCTGTACCTTTTCCCCTTTTTCTTTAAGCTCTTTTTCCAGTTGCATTGCTCATTGGTATTTGGTAATAATCCTCTGTTGCCAGGGAGACTCATCCCTGGGAGTCATGACCTATGCTGGAAGAAAGGTAAAGCATTTATATACTGAGGCTGCAGCTTTTTGCAGCAGCATGGACTGTCAGCTCCCTGTGGTGAGGTGGGCCATCACCTCCCCATGGTGGCATGGGCCATCAGCTCTCCATGGCAGCATGGGCCAGCTTGCCTTCACCTGGAGGCCCTTAGAATTCAGCCTGAGGCCTCCCATATGGTAGACAGGAGCCCATTCACCTGAGCCATCTCTTCCTCCTTGAGAAGTACATTTTCACTTCTCCTGTTCTCTATTCTGATTCCTTAGTGTTAATAAACTTCTCTAAGAAAAGAGGGAATTCTGTGAAAATGATCTGCACTGTGGCCTCTATTATTTCCAAGGCAAATTGCCACAGGTAGTTTACTAAAATGTAAATATTGACATATTCTTCACCCAGCCCAAATGACTCCCAGCAGATCCTGTATTTGCAGAGAGGGTCACCACAGTGCAGCCAGCACTCTCAGTCAGAGAATTGGCCCCCAGGACTCTCTAGAATCACACCCATAGGCCCTCTGTGTCTTCAGTGACTTTCAGAAGAACAGAAATATGGCTTTGGGGGTCCCCAGCTATTGGTATGGACCCTCCTGTGCAAAGCCTTTTTCCAATATGAAGTGGGGATTTAATACCGTATTTTTGAAAACTGAAATGTCACTCATTCTTATATCAACATCAAAAATACTTATAACTTTACTGATATCATCTACAACAAATGCTTTAAAGTTAATAGTGCAAATAATTTTAAAATTAAACCTACATAGTAAAAACAAACTCATGATATTAAGCAGTGATATAAAGTCCCAAACAAGGTAATCTAAAATAATAAAGCACCACCCTGGAACAGCGAACCTGCACCAATTGAATCCCATTACAGAAAACAGAAAGTAACCAGAAAAATAAGAAAACCTACTAGACTTTGGTAGGGTTAGCAGTTGCTTCTGGAAAAATATTAAACACTGACTTGTTATTTTCCTGCTGTCTGATTCTTTGGGTTGCTGATCTGAGCAAGGATTGAGTAACTGTTCGTAGGTGGTAGGAAAAATGGATGCAGACAAAATAAATGCAGCAACAAAATTTGGTTATCTCCACCACAGTTATAATAGGAGGATGTCTGCTTGCAAATTAATTAGACCTATAGGGACAGAAAGACATTAAAACCAAAATTTATGCATTTTTCCTTCACATTTAAAAAATTGTGAAGAAAGTATCACTCAACAAGTTCTTCAATAGTGCACATTTCAACTATTATTCTAACATGTAAAATTATTAGAACTTCAAATATCTGTTAGCAAAATTTCAGCTTCTCTCCAAATATTCAGGACATACCACATTTAGTCCTCATTTACTAGTGTCTCAATAGATAACCATATTTTGGCCCCACTTAAAATTTTGCTAACTGCACTTCTAGAATGCTTCATTTGCATAGATTCCCTCCAGGAGAAAATAGAAATAAAGATGAGTATTCATTTGTCCCTGAGGATTCCTGAGGGCTGCTGCCTTTGGAAGCACATCCTGCTCTGCTCTAACTCTGCTCAGCAGGCTTGAAAAGGGCCTCTCCTGTGCAGCCACAGTGCCCTGCTGAGCAGGTCAACTTCCTCTCTAGGAGGGGGGGCCTGTGAAGGGCAGTAATTACACTGTCATCTTTGATCAGCACCTTGGGAACAAAACAGAAACAACATTTCCATTTTTACATGTGCTCCAGAGAGCCATGGCAGAAGAATACCATGCAGGTAGAATAGCTTAGAACACTATTCCCTAAAATACTGCTCCAAGCTTCCATCCTGGTTGTCCATGTGCTGAAAGGGGTCTAGCTTCAGTTTTTTAAAATAAATTAAAATGATTTATTACTATTAGAAAAAAAAGTAAGCACTATAAAGTAAATTGATTACATTTATATAAGAATGATTTGAGGCGGCAGACTTGGCCCAGTGGTTACGGCGTCTGTCTACCATGTGGGAGGTCTGTGGTTCAAATCCCGGGCCTCCTTGACCCATGTGGAGCCGGCCCACGTGCAGTGCTGATGCGCGCAAGGAGTGCCCTGCCATGCAGGGGTGTCCCCCACGTAAGGAAGCCCCATGCGCAAGGTGTGCGCCCGTAAGGAGAGCTACCCAGTGCGAAAGAAAGTGCAACCTGCCCAGGAATGGTGCCGCACACGTGGAGAGCTGACACAACAAGATGATGCAACAAAAAGAAACACAGATTCCCATGCACTGACAACAACAGAAGCGGACAAAGAAGATGCAGCAAATAGACACAGAGAACAGACAACCAGGGTGGGTGGGGAGGGGAGAGAAATAAATAAATAAATCTTTAAAAAAAAGAATGATTTGAAATAATGTTTACTGAATCTGATATACTGATTCCATAAGTCACTCATACATGTGATGTTTGATTTGAAGACACTGCACTCTTAACTCTTATCAAATACTGGGGAAATAAAACAATCTTGCTTTAAAAAAAACAGCAATATCAAAGAGAGAAAGAAAACAATTTATTACTGGTTAAGAATGATCGAGTTTATATGCATGTAAAGTATCATGCCAGTGATTATTTTTTTTTTGCCTGAAGTATTTTTTAATTTATTTTTTTCCCTTCACTTTATTTATTTTTTTTAATGTTACATTAAAAAATATGAGGTCCCCATACACCCTACCCCCTTTACTCCACTCCTCCCCCCATAACAACAACCTCCTCCATCATCATGAGACATTCATTGCACTTGGTGAATACATCTCTGAGCACTGCTGCACCTCATGGTCAATGGGTCACATCATAGCCCACACTCTCCCACAGTCCACCCAGTGGGCCATGGGAGGACATACAATGTCCGGTAACTGTCCCTGCAGCACCACCCAGGACAACTCCAAGTCCCAAAAGTGCCCCCACATCATCTCTTCCTCCCACTCCCTACCCCCAGGAGCCACCATGGCCACTTTCTCCACACCAATGCCACATTCTCTTTGATTACTAATCACAATAGTTCATGAATCGAATATCAGTTAAGTCCACTCTAATCCATACTCTATTCCTCCAACCTGTGGACCTTGGAATGGTTGTGTCCACTCCACATCTACATCAAGAGGGGACTTAGATTCCACATGAATGCCAGTGATTATTATATCTGGACAGAACTTCATACAAATTTACAGAGTAAAGCAGATGAAAGAACAATGAAACCTTCTTTTTTCTCCTTGAGAGATAAATTATTGCACTTTGTGATTGTTCCCTGCATACTGAGTGCTGGGAATTGAATCTAGACCCTGACAAAATAGATGTTTAAGTCCTAACACCAGGTACTGTGGTTGTGAGCCCACTTGTAAATAGGATATTTGAATATGGTATTAGTTAAGGCGAGGCCAAACTGAATGAGGTTGGGCCTTAATCCAGTAAAACTGAAGTCCTTATAAGCAAAATCTGGAAATAAGAGAAGCCAGATAAGGAGAGAGAATTCCATGTGATGAAGCAAAGATGTATCTACAAGCCAAAGAACCCCAAGGATTGCTGGCAAACCAGTGCCAGAACACTACAGATCCTGGGAGTAAGCATGGCAAGTGGAAACCCTCGGTGGTGGGTTACTAGCAGTCAAAGTCATGAGACAGTAAATCCTGTTGTTTATTTCTTTTACACTTTTTAAATTAAAGTTAATAGATCACAAAGAAAAATTCCTGTTGTTTAAACCCACCAGTATACATTTGTTATTGAAGCCCTGGTAAACTAAGACCCTCAGTGAGTGATGCCAAAATTAATATTGGAAGTATGTCTTTACAGTTCCAAGGGTTAGGTGGAATGAGACTGTAGCAGTTTAATATTACTGATGAATTCCAAAAAGAAATATTGGATTATGCTTGTAATCTGAGCTGTACCTGGATATGACTGAGTTTATGATTAGGGTGTTGCGTCCACCCCTTGGTGGGAACTCACAGATAAAAGTCATGGCAAAGAACAGAGCTGAGGGTTCTTAATATTGGAGTTTGATGTTGGAGTTTGATGCTGAAGTCTTAAGCTGGAGGCCCTGGGAAAGAGACATAGCTGTTTGCCTGATAGTCCACAGCTGACCTTATGGAGAGAGGCAAAGCCTAGAAAGCCTCATAGTCTACAGCTGTCCTTGTGGAGAAAACAGGAGCTGAGCCCAAAGGAACCCAGGAAGCCTAAACCCTCACAGATGTTAGTAGCCATCTTGCTCCAACATGTGAAAATAGACTTTGGTGAGGGAAGTAACTTATGCTTTATGGCCTGGTATCTATAAACTCCTACTCCAAATAAATACCCTTATAAATACCAACCAAGTTCTGGTATCAGCACCCCTTTAGCTGACTAACACAAAGACACTGTAGTGTAACATCAAAAGTTCAGTATTCCTATTGGGTTTATTATGTTTACAAGAGATAATCTAAGGAGGGAGAATGGGAGGCACCTTCCCATTTCCTCTTTATGAAGCAAAGAAAATTTCATCCTTTTTACTTTACACAACTGAGAAAAACAATTTGAATGATACTTCTTAAGAATCTGAGTACTGAAGAGAAGAGTTTTTGTGTGTTTATATGTGTTTCACTTTTTTAAACAAATCAATTTTATTCATATACATTAATAAAGAATAAATCAAAGTGTAAATAGTGGTATTCAATATCTCATAGTTGTGCCTTCATCAATTCAATCAGTTTTAAGGCATTTTCGTTATTGCAGTAATAACAATAATACTAAAAACACCAACCAAACAAATCTCATCACCTCTCAATCTTTCTATACTTTCCTACTGTACATAGATACTATTCCATTTCCTTCTCTCTAGCTTATTTGTGTTTATATTTTGTAAAAAGTCATATATGCAATATCATCCATATTCATATTTTCATGAGGTTTCAGTATATTATACAGTCCCTTGTTACATTTTGTAGGTTTCTTTCTAGTACTATAAAAAGTTCTTAGGCTTTCCCTTTCAACCACTGTCATACCCATATAATAACTCTGCTAGTCATGAACAGCATGATATGATCTCACCATTTCCATTCATTTTCAAAGATTTGCAAAGAACATTTTAACCAATATTGCACAGATTAACCCCCATCTTTCCATTCTTTCCATTCCACACCATCATTCTATTTTGTGGTGACCTATATTCTAATTATTAATCCCATGATTTTACATAATACATTTATTCATATTAGCACAATTGTATAGTCTTTGTCATTTTGTGTATGGATTGCTTCACTCAACATAATGTCCTCCAGCGTATGTTGTCATATGCTTTATAATTTCATTTATTCTTACCACTGCATAATAATCTATCCTGTGTATACATGACAATTTGTTTATCCATTCTTCAGTTTATGGACACCTGGGTTGTTTCCAAATTTTGACAATCATGAATAATGCTGCTACAAACATCACTGTGCAGATTTCTATTCATGGCACTGCTCTCATTTTTTTCTAGGTATATACCTAGCAATGGTATTGTCTGGTCACATGGAAAGTTTACATTTAACTTCATCAGGAACAGCCAGTCGCCCACAGTGGCAGTATATTCTACATTCCCACCAAAGTGAATAAGCCTTCCTATCTTTCCAAATCCTTTCCAACAATTACAGTTTACTGACTTTTTAATAAGTGAGAAATATCTCATTGTAGTTTTGATTTGCATTTCCCTAATTGCTAGTGATGTTGAATATTTTTTCATGTGTTTGTTTGCAGTTCTATTTCTTCTTTGTACAGTTGCCTTTTCAAGTCCTTCGCCCACTTTTTAATTGGGTAGTCTGTCCTTTTTGTTGTTTAGTTGTATGATCTCTTTATACACCATGATTACTAACACTTAATAGATATGTGATTGCCAATACTTTCTCCCATTGAGACAGCTGCTTTTATATGCTTTTGACAAAGACCTTTTGGTGTTGCAAAAGTATTTAATTTGAGGATGTCCCATTAATCTATTTTTTTTTTGCTCACATTTTGATTGTAAGTTTTAAAAAGCTACCACGTACCACAATATCTTGAAGATGTTTTCCTACATTATCCTCTATGGTTGTCACTTTTTGTATTTAGTTCCTTGATCCATTTTGAGTTAATTTTTTGTCTAAGGTGTGAGATAGGGATTGTCTTTCTTCCTTTTGGATATAGATATCCAGTTCTGCCAGGGTCATTTCTCAAAGAGACTGATCTGGCCCAGGCTGGTGGACTTAACATCTGTATTAGTCATCCAAAGGGGTGCTGATGTAAAACACCAGAAATCAGTTGGTTTTTATAAAGGGTATTTATTTGGGAAAGGAACTTACAGATTCCAGGCCATAAAGTATAAGTTATTTCTCTCACCAAAGTCTATTTTCCATGTTGGAGTAAGATGGCCACTGATATCTGTGAGGGTTGAGGCTTCCTGGGTTCCTCTGGGCTCATCTCCCCTGTTTTCTCCACAAGATAAGTTGTAGACTATGAAGCCCTCTAGGGTTTGCCTCTATCCATAAGGTCAGCTATAGACTATCAGGCGAATGGCTCTGTCTCTCTCCCTGGGGCTATGGCTTTACCATCAAACTCCAACATCAAAATTCCAACATTAAAAGCCCTAACAGTAAGAACCCCCCAGCTCTGCCTTTTGCCGTTCTTTTATCTCTGAGTACTCACACACACACCAAAGGGTGGGAACTCAACACCCTACTGATGCAAGAAATTTGCTTGATTAAATAATCCAACATAATCTCATATGTCCAGAGGAAAAGTTTACAAACATAATCCAATATGTCTTTTTGGAATTCACCAATAATATCAAACTGCTATAATAACCTTGTCAAAAATCACTTGACTTTAGACATGAGGGTCTAAATTTGGTTCTATTGGTCAATATATCTCTTTATGCCAGCACCATTCTATTTTTACTACTTTACCTAAGTAAAATGCTTTCAAGTCAGGAAATGAGAGATCTCCAACTTCATGCTTCTTTTTAAAGATAATTTTGACTATTTGGGGATCCTTACCTTCCTAATAAATTTGATAATTGGCTTTTTTATTTCTGCTAAAAGGCTCTTGGAATTTTATTGGGTTTGCATTGAATCTGAAAATCAGTTAGGGTAGAATTGACATCTTAATGGTCTTCAAATCCATTAATATTGAATGTTCTTCATTTATTTAAGTCTTCCTTGCTGTCTTTTAGCAATGTTTTGTAGTTTTCTGAATACAGGTCCCATATGTCCTTGGTTCTGTTTATTCCTAAATATTTTATTGTTTTAGTCACTATTATAAATAGATTTTTACCCTGATTTCCTCTACAGATTGCACATCAGTAGTATACAGAAATGCCATTGGTTTTTGTATATTAATCTTGCATCCTGCCACTTTGCTGAACTTGTGTATTAATTCTATTAACGTCATTTTGGATGTTTCAGAATTTTCTAGATATGGGATCATACCATCTGTAAATTGTAAAATTATTACTTCTTTCCTATTTGGGTGCCTTTTATTTCTATATGTTGCCTAATTGCTCTAGCTAGTAATCCTAGCACAATATTGAAAAATAATGATCACAGTGGGCATCCTTGTCTTGGTGGGAAAAGTTTCAGTCTTTCACCATTGACTACAATGCTAACTGTAGGTTTTTCATATATACACTTTACTATATAGAGAAAGCTTCCTTCTATTCCTAACTTTTGGAAAGTTTTTATCAAGAAAGGGTGCTGCATTTTGTCCAATTACTTTACTGCATCAATTGAGGTGATCATGTGATTTTTATTCTGTAATTCTTAATTTGTTTTATTATACTAATTATTTTGTTGTTGTTGAACCACCCTTGCATATGTGGGATAAAATCCACATGATCATGGTGTGTAATTCTTTTAATGTGGCTTTGGTTTGCAAGTATTTTGTTGAGGATTTTTCATCTATATTCATTAGAGATATTTGTCTGTAATTTTTGTTTTTCATTGTATCTTTATCTGATCTTGGTATTAGGGAGATGTTGGTTTCATAGAATGAATTTGATAGTGTTCTTCATTTTTCAATTTTTTGGAAAAGATTGAGCAAGACTGATATCAGATCATATTTGAATAATATGTAGATTTCACTGTTAAGTCATCTGGACCCAGGCTTTTAAACTTTGGGAGGTTTTTGATGACTGTTTCAATCTCCTCACTTGTGACTGGTTTGCTGTGATCTTCTGTGTTTTCTAGGGTCAATGTAGGTGGCTCATATGTCTAGGACTTTGTCCATCTCATCTATATTGTCTAGTCTTTTGGCATAAAGGTATTCATAGAATCCTCATGTGACTGCTCTTAATTCTGTGAAGTTAGTGGAAATGTCCTCCCTCTCACTAGTGATTTTTAAAATTTGAGTCCTCTTTTTTTTGGCAGTCTAGCTAAGCATTTGTCAATTTTGTCGATCTTCTCAAAGAACCAACTTTTGTTTTAATTGATTATCTCTATTTTCCTCAATTCCATTTATTTTTGTTCTGAACTTTATATTTCTTTCCTTCAGCTTGATTTGGTATTAGTTTGCTATTCTTTTTCTAGTTCCTCTAGGGAGCAGTTAGATCTTTAATTTTAGCTCTTTCTTCTTTTTAAATGTAAGCATTGAGGGCTATATATTTCCATCTCAGCAAGGCCTTTGCAGTGTCCCATAGCTTTTGATATGTTGTGTCCTCACTTTCATTCATCTGAAGACATTTGCTGAATTCTCTTGCAATTTATTCTTTGATCCACTGATTATTTAAGAGTTTGTCATTTAGTCTCCATATATTTGTGAATTTTCCACTTTTCCATCCATTATCAATATTCATCTTCATTCTGCTATGATCAGAGAAAGTTTACGCTTAATTTCAAACTTTTAAAATTTATTCAGAGTTGTCTTAGAACCCAACATATGGTCTATCTTGGAGAGTGAACATGAGTGCTTGAAACAAAAATATATCCTGCAGTTTTGGGGCACAATGTTCTATAGATGCCTGCTAGGTGTAGTTCATTTATCATATTATTCAAGTGCTCTGTTTTTAATTTATCTTCTTTCCAGAAGTTCTATACAATTCTGAGAGTGGTGTATTTAACTCTCTATTATTATAGAGACATCTCTTTCTCCCTTCAGTTCTGCCAGTCTGTGCCTCATATAACTTGTGACACTTGGGTTGGATATATAAATATTCAGTATAGTTCTTTTTTCTTGGTGTTTGCTCTTTTTATTAATATATAATAACCTTATTCACCCCTTAAAACAGTTTTTCATTTAAAATCTATTTTGACCAATATTAGTATTACTACTCCAGTTTTTTTTTTTTTTGGTTACTATTTGCATGGAATATCTTTTTCCAGCATTTCACTTTATTTCCACTTTTGACCTTATGTCTGAGGTGAGTTTCTTATAGACAACATATATATTGTTCATATTTTTTATCCATTCTATCAGTCTATGTCTGTTGATTGGCAAGTTCAAGACATTAATATTCAATATTATTAATGTAAAAGTATTACTTGCTTCATCTTTTTGGTCCTTTGGCTTTCTGTTATCATATCATACTATTGTCTATCTTTTCACAGTTTAATTTACTCTTCCTAATGATCTTGAAGTCTCTTGACTCTTTTTCCTTTTGGTCTGCAAGACTCCCTTTTGCAGCCCTTGAAATTCTGGTCCTTTTGTAACATAGTCTATCAGTTTTTGTCTGTGAAGACTTGAACTCACCCTCATTTTTTAAGAACAGTTTTCTTGAATACAGAATTCTTGGCTGGCAGTTCTTTCTCTTTTAGTACCTTCTCTTTTAGCACACCATTTTCTTCTCTCCTCCATGCTTTCTGATGAGAAGATCTTATTGAGGTTCCCTTTTATGTGGTGCTTTGCTTTTTTCTTGCTGGTTTCTGAATCTTCTCTTTATCTCTCATATTTATCATTCCAAATCGTAGGTGTCTCATGGCAAGTTTATTTGGATTTATTTTGTTTGGGATATGTTTTCCTTCTTCAATATTGACGTTTATGTCTTTCATATGGGATGGGGAATTTTTGGTCATTATCTCGTCAGATATTCTTGCACCTTTTTCATTCTCTTCTCCTTCTGGAAACCCAATAATGTGAATGTTTGTTTTTCATGTTGTCATGTTCCATTTTTTCCATTCTCTTCTTTCCAGTTCAGATATTCTATCTTTGAAATCACTAATTCTGTCTTTAAGCAATTCAAATCTGTTCTTATGTGCCTCTAATGTATTTTTTCTTTGTTTGTCTTTTTGTCTTTATTTATTTAATTTTTAATATTACATTAAAAAAATATGAGGTCCCCATATACCCCCCACCACCCTCAACCCACTCCTCCAACAACAACAACCTCCTCCAACATCATGGGACACTCACTGCACTTGGTGAACACATCTCTGAGCATTGCTGCACCACATGGTCAATGGTTCACATTTAAGTTTACACTCTCCCCCAGTCCACCCAGTGAGCCATGGGAGGACACACAATGTCCAGAAACTGTCCCTGCAGTACCACCCAGGACAACTCCAAGTCCTGAAAATGCCCCCACATCACATCTCTTCTTTCCACTCCCCACCCCCAGCTGCCATTTTCTCCACCTCGATGCCACATTTGTTTTTAATCCCAATCATCATAACTTCCACTCCCATAAATCCTGTTAACTTTCTTTGCAGATTTTGGAATTGTTCTTTATACTCACCCAGTGTCTTCTATATATCTTTTATCACTTTAGTAATTTTTTTTCAATTCTTTGAGTTGATTTAAGAGAGTTGTGTGATTTTCATCAATTAATTTTCTTATATCCTGTATATCTTCAGGATATTTTTTGTACCTTTGGCTAGGCTATTTCTTCCTGTTTAATAATATGGCTGTAATTTTTTAGCAATATCTAGGCATTTTAATATCTTGGTGAATTTACTCTGATGGTCAGTTTCTCTCTTGCCTATTGTTATTTTTTTTCTTCCCCAAAGCTCTTCTTTCATATTTCATTCTACTTATTCTATGTCTTTAAAATTGCCCAACTTAAGCTATCAAAATCACAGTGCAGATTTTTTCCCCAGCAGTTAGGGTACAGAGTATCCAAATGCAATTTCCATACCTGCCTGTAGATGGTGACTGTCAGTATATTTCTTTCAATCTCTGTTTCCTTGTGTTTTGGTCTGAACATAGCTAAGTTTGAAAGCAGGCTCTGCTGACTGAATTCACTGAAGAAAAAGACCCAAACCACCTTCTCTTTTTCCTTATAACAGGGACAGGGAATATGTTTGTTCTCCTCTCAGTCAGCAGCGGTGGACCAGGTTAGTCAGTTAAATACCTTGGGGGTGTGGGAGTGGAGTCCTTTCCAGAAGCTGTGGGTTTTCGGTAACTCATATTTATTATTTCGAGTTCTTGTTCTCTCTGTCCTTCACCCTCTAGACACCCTCTAGACACCCTCTGGACAGTTGTGAATCACTCTCCTGATCTGCTGACACCCAAAGCATGTAACTTGAACACCTTTTGCCTCTCTCTCCATTGTTTTTGTGAAAATTGAGCCCTGCCTGCCTATTCCAATGCCATTTTCCCACAATTCTGGCTTCAGTTTTTTAAAGATTTATTTTATTTATTTATTTCTCATCCTTCATTATTTCTCCTTGCTGTCTGCTCTCTGTATCTGTTTGTTGTGTGCTCATTTTATTTTCATGAGTCATGAGAAACCAAACTTGGGAAATTCCATGTGGGAGGGAGGCACCCAATTGCTTGAGCCAATTCTGCTTCCTGCCTGTTATGTCTGTCATTGTATTTCCTCATTGTGTCCCTTTATTGCATCATCTCATTGTGTCATCTCATTGCATCAGTTTACCATGCCAGCCCAATGTGTCAGCTTGCTGTCTTGCTTGTCTTCTATAAAAGTTACCAAAAACCAAACCAGTGAACTTCCATGTGGTAGGTAGGCTCCCAACTGCTTGAGGCACATCTGTTTCACTAGCTTCAATTTTAATATTAAGGAGTTTCTCCTTGGAAGATGTCCTTGGTCATTGATGGGCCCATTCTTAACGGAGGGCAGCAGTATTCTAATTATGAAGCTGTAGTTTTTCTATGTCCATTTAAAAGATTTCACAGAGCAGTTCTGTATATAAGGCACACTCTTCCCAATGTATAGGGCATTATTGTAAAGGATATGATCCTTTGCTGTAAACTGAAGAGACTAGTCCTAAACCAACATGAATTTTAAGCCCTTTTCATCACCCAATTGGATATTGTCACTTATAGCAAATTCTGTGGTTTGCTTCACCTACTGGTGAAGACAGTTAAAGAACAATGTGCCTAATAGTGAGATTCAGGTACTGTTCTACTGGACCAGTAAGGAAGTTACAGAGAACTCAAACACAACTGAATATTGTTCTAAGAGTTGCTATGTGGCATCCAAGAAAAGCAAAAATAAGGGAGACTCTTTTTCTGATTGCTTTAAATGGTTGCATATGTCCAGGGACTGGTAGCTGGCCATGAGCCACTTCTTCTGTATCAGACACTGAAATACAGAAATTGTCCTGATACAAGGTGTAGCAGTTTGATATTATTGATTGTATTCCAAAAAATACTGGATTATGTTTGTAAACTGATCTTTTCTTCTGGGCATATTAGATTATATTGGATTCATAGGATTACTTGATTAAGTAATTATGAAAACCTCTTGTGCCAGTAGGGCATTGAATCCCTACCTTTGGGTGGGTGGGGACTCAGAGATAAAAGTTATGGCAAAGGACAGAGTTAAGGGTTTTTGATGTTGGAATTTCATGCTGAAGCCTTAAGCTGGAGCCCCAGGAAGTAAGCACACAGAAGAAAGAGAAGCAAGCCCCAGAAAGGGAAGAACCCAGGAAACCTGAACCATCACAGATGTTGGCAGCCATCTTGCACCAACATATGAAAATAGACTGGTGAGAGAAGTAACTTATGCTTTATGGCCTCATATTTGTAAGCTCCTACCCCAAATAAATACCCTGTATAACAGCCAGCATAATTCTGGTATTTTGCATCAGCACCCCTTTGGCTGACTAATACACAATGATCCATCATTGTTTGAATAAGAGAAACTATGAAGAGAACTAAAATCTCTTTCTCCTCCTCTTGTTGGATGGCAGAGCTAAGTTTGCTCTCCCGCATGTACACAGATTCTACTGAATGTTTAATGAATGCCCTTACATATTTTAACCACCTTCCAATGAAAATAGCCATTTCTGTTAAGTTTCTTCAAAAGACGCATGAACATATCATTGCTTAAGTTTCACAAATGCCATCTGTATTTCTTGTGTATTAGGCAAGGTCTTTTTCAAATCCAATTCATAAAAATCACTTCTTTGTGGATGATTTCTAGTTATTGCATTACATACATTTTGATCAACTTTCACTACTGCAACACATCTTTTATTATGGCCCTTCTCACCAAGGCGCAGCCATTAGGGTAGCTCCAGCACAGGAGTGGAACCCTTCCTCCAACAAATAATGGGAAAAGAAGTGTAGGTCTTGGTCTACTAAGGAACAAAGTGGTACAAAATATTCTGGAAGGCAAGTGGATATTGTGTAACACCCATTAATGGAAACAACTTTCCACCTAGAAATACCCATCCTCTTGATTTCTCTGTCTCCATTTGAATAATTTTCAAACAAAGGAGTTTTTTGGCTATTGCCATCACCAGCTGTTTTAGTCAGCCAAAGGGGTACTGATGCAAAATACCAGATATGGGTTGGATTCTATAAAGGGTATTTATTTGGGGTAGAAGCTTACAGATACCAGACCATAAAGCATAAGTTACTTCCCACACCAAAGTCTATTTCCATGTGTTGGAGCAAGATGGCTGCTGACATCTGCCAGGGTACAGACTTCCTGGGTTCCTCTCTTCCCAGGTCTTGCTTCACTCTGAGTTCAGGTCCTCTCTTTTCTCCACAAAGCTGACTGTAGACTATGAGGCTCTCTAGGCTTTGCCTCTCTCCACAAGATCATCTGTAGACTATCAGGTGAATGGCTCTGTCTCTCTCTCCAGGGTTTCTGCCATGTATAAGGAGCCATCTCTATTCCTATGTTTTCTTCTCCTGGCTCAGGTCCTCTCTTGCCAGGGTTTGCTTCTCTTTCCTCTGTATGCTTACTTCCTGGGGCTCCAGCTCAAGACTCCAGCATCAAACTCAAAATCAAAACTCCAACATCAAAATCTTCAATTCTTTTCTTTTGTCATATCTTTTATCTGTGAATTTTCACCCACCAAGGGCAGAGATTCAACACCCTACTTATATGGCCCAATCAAAGCACTAATCATAATTTAGTCACACACAGGTGCAGACCAGTCTACAAAGATAATCCAATGTCTATTTTTTAAATTCATAAGTACATCAAACTGCTACACTCCACCCTCTGAATTCCAAAAAGTCATTACAATATTCAAGAAAACCTTAAATCAGTAACAATACAAATATTAAACCATATCATAATCAATTTAAAGAAATACAGTTTGTCATGGGGAAAAGTTCCATCTGCTATAGACCTCTGAAACTTACAAAACAATTTATCTGCTTCCAATATGCAAATAGACAGACAAAGGATAAACATTTACATTACAATAAGGAGAAATTGGGAAGGAAACATGAGTTATGGGTCCAGAACAGTTCAGCAAACCTGCAGGGCATCCTCCACACAACTTCAAAGCCTGAGAGTCATTAAGACAATGGTTTCTTCTCCTTGGGACATTATGAGAACCCACCCTTTCCACATGCTTTCTCAATGGCCATTTTCTTGGTTTCACCTGTATCAAGAATCTGGGTGTCACTGCTGGTGGGAATGCAGAAGGATCCAACCATTCTGGAGGACAGTTTGGCAGTTTCTCAAAAAACTAACCATAGATTTGCCATATGACCCAGCAATACCACTACTGGGTATATACCCAGCAGAACTGAAAACAAGGACACAAACTGATATATGTACACCAATGTTCATAGCAGCATTGTTCACAATCGCCAAAAGTTGGAATCAATCCAAATGCCCATCAACAGACGAGTGGATCAATAAAATGTGGTATATACACACAATGGAATACTACTCGGCTGTAAGAACAAATACACTACAATCACACGTGATAACATGGATGAACCTTGAGAATCTTATGTTGAGTGAAGCAACCCAGGCATTGAAGGACAAATACGTCATGACCTCAATGATATGAAATAAGCAAACTGCCTCAGAGAGCTAGAGTCTGGAAAAGAGGCTTACAGGAAATCGGGGGGGAGTGGAGGAAGGATGTGAGTTAACGTCTGCAGGGGTGGAATCTGTGATGAGCTGGCGGTAAGTATGAGCACAAAGAAGGGACAAAATGGAGGCAAGGGGTTGCCTTCGGGTGGGGCTTTGTGGGTTTGAGGGGGGCTGGGGATGGGAAGAGGGGTAATATTGTCCAAAAATTGGGGGGAGGGGCAACATACGAACATGGAAGAGTGTCAGGTGTTCGTTGAGAACAAAATGTTGAGAAAATCATATCAAAGTATAAGTAGGAGGGTTACCTGTTTAGGATGCTCAGGGGGTATGGTCTGATGCAGGACGGACTTTGGGGGAATAGCTGAAGGCTCATTTTGCCAAGGTGGGTTGTACCATTGGGAAGAGACCCAAGAAGTGAGAGTTGGGGTGGACCCACATCCTGGGGAGGACTAATGCCGTCAAATAGAGAGAACTGTATCTCTCTTAAGAAAGGATGGCTCCCAGGGCATTAGGGCAGTTGAGAAAGTCAGGTCCTGAATACTGCTGCAAGCATCTCTGGACATGGCTTCTTGGGAAATGGAGATTGGCTGGCTTTGTGGGCCCCAAGGGGAGGGGAAAATGGATGTGGAATGGATGGAATATGGGGGCAAGAAAGGAGTTCTGTGAGAGTACACGAGGATGAATATAAAACATGTAATATTACACCAGAAACATATAGGGGATGACAGACTAATAATGTAAACCATAAGGCAAAACATAGGATAACTAAAAAATTTAGAAAACTGTACAATCTAAAGTATGGACCACATAGTAAGCACAGATGTCACCTTGTTTGAAAGCTATTGTCTCTGAATCTGTACATCAGTTTCAGGAAATATGATATGAATAAGTTAAAAGATTATCACTGTGGAAGGGAAAAGGTTTTATGGTGGATCTGGGGAAGTACTGTATATTGTATATATGAATTTCGGTGATCTAAGACTCTTGTGAAGCTGACATTATGTTGGGATTCACTTTACAGGAAGTTTTGGATCACAGAGTGGTTCAACAATGGCAGCGGAGGAATACTGATATAGGATGTTATTGACAGGATATATATGGCTGACAGGGAGTTATACAGGGCATATGCCCAGGGCATATAGTAATGTCTAGATATACTCATAGTGGAAACAATTAAAAACAACAGCTGGGGGGGGTACTGGGACCCTGGCCGGGGAGTCACTGTCGTGGACCCTGGGGGAGCAGCGGCAGTCCCCCAGGTGCAGCAGCAAGAACCGGGAAGGAAGGAGGGCCCAACAGTGGGCTCCTGATACTAATGGCTATGCTTTTGAGCCTATACACCTGCAATAAGAACAAGGCCTAGAGTAGCACTGTGCCTGGGAGTTTCCTCCTGACAGCCTTCATGTTACTCAAATGTGGCCACTCTCACAGCCAAACTCAGCATGTAGATGCAGTGCATTCCCCCCAGAATGGGACATGACACCCGGGGATGAGCCTCCCTGGCACCGAGGGATCACTACCACATACCAGCTGAAGATGCAACTAGAAAATGACCTTGAATTAAAGGTTCAATATGGATCAGCAGAATATCCCTGTCTACATATAATAACATGACTTCAAAATGCTGTTTGACCTAATGTAAGGGGGAAATGGAAAGGAGAAATGAGATTATAAGGCTATGAGTCTCTAAAAAAGAGTCTGGAGGTTGTCAGAAGGAATGCCCTTATGCACAACTGAGCAGAGTTTAAGAGACAGATAAAGTAGATACAACCCCAGGTATTGGTTCTTTTGAGGGATAAAGAGACCCACGGGTTCTATGGTCATGGCAGATGGGGTTCACTGCCATGGCAGATGGCCCTTCTTTGGACCTGGTGTTTCTGCATGATGGAATTGGACTCAGAGGGGATCTCTTCTCACAAGACTTGCATGCTACTTTATTGGAATTGTAGTTGGTGCTGGGGTTTAAGATATATTTAGGGGATTTGAATCTCTGGACTGATAATAAGACACCCAGGCCCAGAGCCTCAACAGACTTCAGCTCCTACACTTTGATTTATTGGACTTACCCCACTCAGCTAACATGGAGTTGAAGAAGGTCAACCACCACACCATGGAGCCTAGAGTGCCTACAACTGAAAGCAGGAGGAGTGCATCCAGTATCCATGTGGAATCTAAGCCCCCACTTGACATAGATGTGCAATGGACACAACCAATCCAATGTCCACAGAGAAAATGTGGAATGGGTGTGGGAAGGGTAGCCATGGTGGCTGCTGGGTTTGGGGAATGGGAGGAAGAGATGAGATGTGGAGGCGTTTTTGGGACGTGGAGTTGTCCTGGGTGGTGCTTCATGGACAATTACGGGACATTATAGATCCCCCCAGGGCCCACTGGATGGAACGTGGGAGAGTGTGGGCTATGATGTGGACCATTGACTATGGGGTGCAGTGATGTTCAGAGATGTACTTACCAGGTGCAATGGATGTGTCACGATGATGGGAGAGAGTGTTGCTGTGGGGGGAGTGGGGGGTGGGGGCGGTGGGGTTGATTGGCACCTCATATTTTTTAATGTAATTTTTAAAAATAAATAAATAATTTTAATAAAAAAAAAAAAAAAGAATCTGGGTGTCGACCAAACTCCAGATCTCATCCTCTGAGAGCTGAGAGTTGGGGGTGATTTTCACACCTTACCCAATCTTTGGATTAGAGTCTTAACCCCCTTAGTACAGTGACATGAAGACAACACTCCCGCTAATCTTTGACATAAAGGCTCAACTCTCTCAAAGCAATGAGTTGAACATCTGACCTTCCCTAACCTTTGACAGCTCCACCATCTCATACTCCACCTCCTGAGGTAAGTACATTTATTTTATTGGCTGAATTGTGGCATTTTCCCAACATCCTTAAATGCAAAGAGTAGCTTCAGGTCCATTGACTATGAATAATGAGCTATTGTTAGGTATAACTTTTTGGCAGTTTTGCACAATGATTTGTCAAAGCAAAATTGACAATCCTAAAATCTTAATGATAAATAACTCTGGGATTAAACTTCAGTTTCTGCTTGTGGCCTAGGACTTTATGCTTTTTTCTGGTCAATAACTGGGATTATTTGCTCAATACATGTCAATGGGACACCCTGTTCAATAAGAAGAAGGTTTCTGTAATGGATTTTCTATAATGACATTTGACTAATCTGGAATATAAGGAAATTTTTTAAACTTTTTTATATTGAAGCTTATCTTTCATTAATGAACATACATAAACAATAATTGTATAACAAAAATTGTGAGTTTACCAAACAAACATATCATCATACAGGGACCCACACATTACCTCACCAATAACACTTTGCATTGTTAAAGAATTGTTACAAACCATGAAAGAATGTCATCAAAACATTTCTACAGGGAGGTGGGGCAAGATGGCGTCTCAGCGAGTGTACTTCATAATCACTTTTGCAAAAGACCGGCTGAATAGGGTTGGAATCTTACTGGAGTGGGCTGCTTCAGGGGCTTACAAGGCGTTTGGACATTGATTTGGAGAGACTGTGACATAAGTAGTGCTTGCTAAAGGTAGAATTGTGGGTTTCTAGCACTGAGGTCAGAAGTTGTGGGGAGGCAGGACCCTTCCCCCTAGGGTTGGCAGTCACATCATTCCCTGAACTGTCGGTTGTGTGGCAGTGTTCCCAAGCCCCGTGTTTCCCAGAAGCATGGTCCCCAGGTCCACGACACCTAAGCCCACATTTCACAGACCCACATACCCCAAGTCTGCAATATCCCAGACTTCCTTCTCCTGAATCCTGCACTCCCTGAGGTATGGGATTACCCTAGCCCTCTGGTTTTGGACTGACTCCGTGAATCAGAGGGTTTTGATGGGAGGTGCAGAGGGGCCAAATGAATGCGCATCCAGTTTTCTGGTCCACCCCACTTTTTTTTGGAGCTTGTAGGGGCATACCAACTGGCTTGGGGAGAACCTGGGAAGACAGGAGAGGTGAATCTGCTGAGAAAGCCCAATACCTAAATGCCCTGGGATAGGAAACTTGGTCTGGGAGAAAGTGGAGTCAGAAAATCAACTATCCCTCCTGTAGCACACCTAAGGGAGAGGGACTGTAGAATGTGTTTTGAAAGCTTCCAATAGCATATTTGGGGTTCCTGGTGAGGTGTGGGTGCTCTCTCTTTGAAAATTAACAGTCATTGTTTTCTCTGGAGATTTGGTTCACCAAGGACCCATTTGAATCTCCTACTGGACACTTCATACAGCTTTCCTGCTGCCCTGGGAGAGAGGGGAGAAAGGGAGAAAGGGGGAAGGTCAGACTCCTAAGCATTTTATTTAACTACAAAGAGGATTCCTTCCTTGAAACATTGTCTGGTTTTTTTTGTTTGTTTGTTTATTTTCTTGTTTTTCCTTTCTCTTTATCCCCCCATAGCCATTTCTTCTTTTTTTTTCTTTTTCTTTTTCTTGCTTGCTTTCCACCCCCTTTTCCCCTTTCTTTCTTTCTTTCTTTTCTTTTTTATACTTTTTATATTAGGTGCTGCAAGGAGCACTTCACATTTGCTGTGTTTCTTCATCATTGATATCCTCTTTTCTGTGTATACTCATTTTACCTACCAATGCTATCCCCTTTCCTCTACATCTTTCTGTCCTACATCATTTATTGTTTCTCTTACATTCCACCTCTCTTTGTTTAGCCCCTGGTTTTTCTGACTCCTTATTTCTAAGACCTTTGTTCTGTTTTCTGTCTTATATTCACTCTTTACATTATTGTCTTTCTTTTCTCTTTCCCTCTATCCTGAGCACACTGGTCTTTTAATTCATATTTTATGCCTCCCATATTCAGTTTACTGTCTCATTAAGGATACTCCCCTTTTCTTATGGTTACATCTCTACACAGCTTACATGAGTCTAATATCTATTCTACTAGATCTCACATGGTTCTTCTGTTAACATTTACTATCAATACTACTATTATCCTTTTTCTTTTCTTACTCCTTTTGCTTTCTATTACCCTAATATTTTCCTTCAAGTGAACTTAGCCAACAAGGAAATGGAATAAGAAGAACAAAGTGACAAAGAGAAGATTTAACATGCACACAAAAACAACTAATTAAACCCCAAGACTAGACAAAGAAGCTAATCAGCTGAATAAAATCACCAAGATAAAATGATGACCAGACAGCAACAAAAAACTACAAACCAAACCAATAATCAGGAAGATATGGCCCAATCCAATGAACAACTTAAAAACCAGGAAGAGGAGCAGAACATCGAACAAGTAATTAAAGCTTTCCACATATATTAGGGACCAATTTAATGAATGAAGGAAAAGATGAAGAATATGAAGAAAACAGAAAGAATACAGAAGAAATTGCAATCAAGCCAAAAAGATAGCAGATAAGATGGGGATGAACAGAACAATCCAAGAAATCAAAAATACACTCTCATCAAATAGCAGCAGATTTTAAGAGGTAGAGGAAAGAATTAGTGATGTAGAAGACAGTACAACTGAAATCAAACATTTACTAGAATTGATCGATAAAAAGATTTTTTAAATCCAGCAGGGACTTAGGGACCTGAATGACAATGTAAAATGCACAAACATGTGCATCACAGTAATCTCAGAAGGAGAAGAGAAGGGAAAGGGGATAGATGGGGTGTTGGAGAAAATAATGGCTGAAAATTTCACAAACATATTGAGGGAGCTAGATGTCCACATCCAGGAAGCACAACACACCCCAAATAACACAAATCCCAACAGGCCTATCCCAAGACATATGCACGTCAACTTATCCAATGCTCCAGACAAAAAGAAAATACCAAAAGCAGCAAGAGAAAAGAGAACCATCACATACAAAGGAGGCTCCATAAGATTAAATGCTGATTTTTCATTTGAAATAATGGAGGCAAGAAGGCAGTGGTATTACATAGTCAAAGTACTTAAAAAAGTTTCCAACCAAGAATACTCTATCCAGCAAAGCTAGCATTCAAAAAATGATGAAGAGTTCAAAATATTCACAGATAACCAGAGACTAAGAGAGTATGCCAACAAGAATCCTGCCCTTTAATAAATACTAAAGGGAGTTCTGCAGGAGGAAAGAAAAAAACAGGAGAGACAGAGGTGGAGGAGAGTGTAAAAACAACTAAAAAGACAAAAAGGAAAAAAGAAAAAAAAATAAGACAAACCCAAATCCAAAGAAAATATGTCTAATGTAAGTAATTCCTTGACACTAATAGCACTGAATGTCAATAGATGGAACTCACCTGTCAAGAGACTCAGACTGGAAGATTGGATAAGGAAATATGATCCATCTATATGCTATCTACAAGAAAGACATCTTAGACCCAGGGATTCAGCGAGGTTGAAAGTGAATGGGAGACGGTCATTTGTAGCAGTGCTGGAGGCTGGTTCTGCGGGCACCGCCGAGACCCGTGGAGGAGCGCGCTCCCCCAGCCGCTGCCGCCCCTGGCCCAGGTGGACACCGTGCTGCTCCGCACCTTGGGCGGGACCGGCCAGCCCCTGGCACCGCGCTTACGCACAGCCCGGCCCTCCCAGCAGCTCCCGGAGTCCGTGATCCCCACCTGGCTGCTGGTCCGCAGCCCGCCGGCCGCACACGTCCCCTGGGCCGGGCCTAGGGCAGGTGTGACGGCTCGGCGAGGCCGGGCTGGAATCGGTGGCCGCCCCATGGCCACGACTGGCTGGCGGGATGGCTCCGGCCAGGAGAGGTACCGGCTGGTGTTGGTCGGCGGGGGCGGCAGGGGGCAAATTGACACTCATGATCTAGTTCATCCAGTCCTATTTTGTGACGGATTATGATCCAACCATTGAAGATTCTTATACAACGCAGTGTGTGATAGATGACAGAGCAGCCCGGCTAGATATTCTGGATACAGCAGGGCAAGAAGAGTTTGGAGCAATGAAAGAACAGTATATGAGGACTGGAGAGGTCTTTTCAGTCACAGATACAGGCAGTTTTGAAGAATCTGTAAATTTCAAAGACAGATTCTCAGAGAAAAGGACCATGACGAATTTCCGATGATTTTAATTGGTAACAAAGCAGATCTAGATCATCAGAGGCAGGTAAGCCAGGAAGAAGGACAGCAGGTAGCACAGTAGCTGAAGGTAACACACATGGAGGCCTCAGCAAAGATTAGAATAAATGTAGATCAAGCTTTCCATGAACTTGTCCGGATTATAAGGAAATTTCAAGAGCAGGAATGTCTTCCTTCGCCAGAACCAACATGAAAAGAAACAGGCCAGAAAGGCTGCCATTGTGTCATTTTCTAAGAATCCTATGGATTTTAGCTACCAACTGCCAGAAAGCCCTCATCTTCTCTTTCTCCCCTTACAGTTTACATCTTGTTGATACCTTTTTAGCCTTAGACAAGCAAGTCTGACAAATGATCACCGTGTTAGCCTTAGACCAAGAAGCTGGCTAATCCTTTCCATGAAGATAATACTATGGTCATTTCAAGACAACTTCAAAGGAAACACTAAGGCTGCTTCTAAGATTATCTGATTCCTTTAAAATATATATCTATATACACAGACACGTTTTTAAGGGCTTATATTTTAAGAGGGATGAATCCGTTTTGGAAACCAAGCTGTTTGCCCCTGAAGTCTTAGGTTGTGAAATAATTTTTAACTTCTGGAATCATATTGCCTATTGTTACTCTAAATAGAAACTTTGAGAGTTTTTTTTTTAATGTGAATTTTTGCCCATCTTTTAACAATTTTGATGTCAGCTTTAGTTACCTTTAGGTACTCTGAATTGAATTTACGAAAGTGAGACATCTCAGCCCTTTACTGATGCTACAGCTTTTGTTTTCCAGTGGCCAAAATTACCAAAATGTCTATCATATTTCTGGATTCAAAACCACTTATAAAGCCTTTATTGTTTATCCTACTCTGGAAAATGGTAATAGTTCTATGTTGCCAAATATTTAGGTTCGTTTTGGATGTAAACATTTCACTGCTCTTAGTTTTTTAATTTAACTCTTTTTACAATCATGTGGAGGGTAGAAATAAATAATTTCTGTCTGTCTTCCTTTTCAAGTGTTTCTGGACAAGGGATTCAAAATAAAAACTAAAACTTTTTTTGTTTGATGTAACAAAATATGGAATTGATCTTACAAGGGTCAGAGATGATTAATGTTTTTGCTATATACTTTTATACATTATTTTCTTTTTTTTAATCGACATTACATTTTAATCTAATATTATGGAGAAGACATCGTTAAATTTCCAAAAATATTATACAATCTTTAAGTATTTATATGAGCATTTTACTTATACAGCCTTAACGGAAGGTTAAAAATCCCTTTTAATTATTTTTTAATCATTTTTTAAAAAATATTACATTAAAAAAAACATGAAGTCCCATTTAACCCCACCGCCACCACCCCCCACACCCCCACAGCAACACTTTCTCCCATCATCGTGACACATCCATTGCACTCGGTAAGTACATCTCTGAACATCACTGCACCCCGTAGTCAATGGTCCACATCATAGCCCACACTCTCCCACGTTCCATCCAGTGGGCCCTGGGGGTATCTACAATGTCCCGTAATTGTCCGTGAAGCACCACCCAGGACAACTCCATGTCCCGAAAACGCCTCCCCATCTCATCTCTTCCTCCCATTCCCTGCACCCAGCAGCCACCATGGCCACTTTTCCCACACCAATGCCACATTTTCTCTGTGGACATTGGATTGGTTGTGTCCATTGCACATCTATGTCAAGTGGGGGCTTAGATTCCACAAGGATACTGGATGCAATCCTCCTGCTTTCAGTTCTAGGCACTCTAGGCTCCATGGTGTGGTGGTTGACATTCTTCAACTCCATGTTAGCTGAGTGGGGTAAGTCCAATAAATCAGAGTGTAGGAGTTGAAGTTTGTTGAGGTTCAGGGTGTGGCTATCATATTGTTAGTCCAAAGATTCAAATCCCCTAAACATATCTTAAACCCCAACACCAACTACAATTCCAGTAAAGTAGCATGAAAGTCTTGTGAAAAGAGATCTCATTTGAGTCCAGTTCCATCATGCAGAAACACCGGCTCCAAAGAAGGGCCAACTGACATGGCAGTGAACCCCATCTGCCATGACCATAGAACCCGTGGGTCTCTTTATCCCTCAAAAGAACCAATACCTGGGGTTGTATCTACTTTATCTGTCTCTGAGGCTCTGCTCAGGTGTGCATAAGGGCAATCCTTCTGACAACCTCCAGACTCTTGTTTAGAGACTCACAGCCATATAAAGTCATTTCTCCTTTCCATTTCCCCCTTACATTAGGTCAAACAGCATTTTAAAGTCCTGTTATTATATGTAGACAGGGATATTCTGCTGGTCCGTGTTGAACCTTTAATTCAAGGTCATTTTCTAGTTGCATCATCAGCTGGTATTTGGTAGTGATCCCTCGGTGCCAGGGAGGCTCATCCCCGGATGTCATGTCCCACGCTGGGGAGACTGCACTGCATGTACATGCTGAGTTTGGCTTCGAGACTGGCCACATTTGAGTAAGATGAAGGCTGTCAGGAGGAAACTCCCAGGCATAGTGCTGCTCTAGGCCTTCTTCTTATTTCAGGTGTATAGGCTCACAAGCACAGCCATTAGTATCACTGTTGGACCCTCATTCCTTCCTGTTTCTTACCGTTGCACCTGGGGGACTGCTGCTGCTCCCCTAGGGGCCATGACAGAGCACCACCGGCCAGGAACCCAGTACCCCCCCCAGCTGTTCTTTTAATTGTTTCCACTATGAGTATATCCAAACATTACCATGCACCCTGGATATATGCACTGTATAACTCCCTGTCAACCATATATTGCCTGTCAATAGCATCCCATACCAGTATTCCTCCGCCGCCATTGTTGAACCACTCTGTGATCCAAAACTTCCTGAAAAGCGAAGCCCAATATAATGTCAGGTTTCCTTACTAGTAAAATGGAATATAGCGATGAGTTTAAAGGTTAGATCTAGAATACGTATTGAATTGGAAAAATTCTACATCCTATCTTTTTCTTTTCTTTTTTCCTAATTATTGAGCTTCTCTTCACAACAACCCTAGATCCCAGTAAATCATATATACAATATACAGTACTCCCAGACATCCACCATAAAACCTTTTCCCTTCCACAGCGATAATCTTATAACTTATTCATATCATATTTACTTAAACTGATGTACAGACTCTGAGACAATAGCTTTCAAACAAGGTGACATCTGTGCTTACATTGTGGTCCATACTTTAGGATATACAGTTTTCTAAATTTTTAGTTATCCTATGTTTTACATTATGGTTTATATTGTTAGTCTGTCGTACCCTATATGTTTTTGGTGTAATATTACATGTTTTATATCCATCCTTGTGTACTCTCATGAATCTCCTCTCTTACCCCCACATTTACCTTGGTTCCATCCATTCAACATCCATTTTCCCCTCCCCTTGGGGCCCACAGTGACAGTCAATCTCCTTTGCCTGAGGAGCCACGACTAGAGATACTTCAAACAGTGTTCAGGGTCTGACTTGCTCAACTGCCGTAATGCCCTGGGAACCACCCTTTCTCTCGAGAGATACAGTTCCCTCTATTTGATGGCATTAGTCCTCCCCAGGATGTGGGTCCACCCCAACTCTCACTTCTTGGGTCTCTACCCAATGGTACAACCCACCCTGGCAAAATGAGCATTCAGACATTCCCCAGGAGTCCGTCCCGTGTCAGACCATTCCCTCTGAGCATCCTAAACAGATAACCCTCTTAATTATATTTTGATATGGTTTTCTCAGCATTTTACTCTCAACCAACATCTGACACTCTCCTATGTTCATATGTTGCCCCTCCCTCCCCCCAGTTTTTTGGGCAATATTACCCATCCGCCCATCCCCAGCCCCCCTCAAACCCGCAAAGCCCCACCCAAAGGCAACCCCTTGCCCCCATTTTATCTCTTCTTTGTGCTCATACTTACCGCCAGCTCACTATAGATTCCACCCCTGCAGATGTCGGCTCACATCCTTCCTCCAGTCCCCTATTTCCTGTAAGCCTATCTTCCAGTCTCTAGCTCTCTGAGGGAGCTTGCTTATTTCGTATCATTGAGGTCATGTAGTATTTGTCCTTCAATGCCTGGGTTGCTTCACTCAACATAAAGTTCTCAAGATTAATCCATGTTATCATGTGTGTTTGTAGTGTATTTGTTCTTAAAGCCGAGTAGTATTCCATTGTATGTATATACCACATTTTATTGATCCACTCATCTGTTAATGGGCATTTGGGTTGATTCCAACTTTTGGCGATTGTGAACAATGCTGCTATGAACATTGATGTACATATATCAGTTTGTGTCCTTGTTTTCAGTTCTGCTGGGTATATACCCAGCAGTGGTATTGCTGGGTCATATGGCAAATCTATGGTTAGTTTTTTGAGAAACCGCCACCTGTCCTCCAGAATGGTTGGATCCTTCTGCATTCCCACCAGCAGTGGATGAGTGTTCCCATTCCTCCACATCCTCTCCAGCATTTGTATTCTTCTGTTTTTTTCATAGCTGCCAGTCTTATGGGAGTAAGATGGTATCTCATTGTAGTTTTGATTTGCATTTCCCTGATAGGTAGAGATTTGGAGCATTTTTTCATGTGCTTTTTAGCCATTTGTATTTCTTCTTTGGAGAAGTGTCTGTTTAAATCGTTTTCACATTTTGTAAATGGGTTGTTTATCTTTTTTTTTCAAGACATCTGAGTTCTTTATATATGCAAGTTATAAGTCTCTTATCAGATATATGGTTGCCAAATATTTTCTCCCATTGTGTGGGTTCCCTTTTTACTTTCCTAACAAATTCCTTTGAGGTGCAGAAGGCTTTAATTTTGAGGGAGTCCCATTTATCTATTTGTTCTTTTGCTGCTCGTGCTTTTGGTGTGATATTCATGAAGCCATTTCCTATTACAAGATATTGTGAATGTTTCCCTACACTGCTTTCCAAGGTTTTTATGGTCTTGGCTCTTATATTTAGGTCTCTGATCCATCTTGAGTTGATCTTTGTATAAGGTGTGAGATAGTAATCCTCTTTCATTCTTTTACATATGGATATCCAGTTCTCCAGGTACCATTTGTTGAATAGGCCATTCTCTCCCAGTTGAGAGGGTTTGGTGGCTTTATCGAATATTATATGGCTATATATATGAGGTTCTATATCAGAACTTTCAATTCAATTCCATTGGTCTGTGTGTCTCTCCTTATGCCAATACCATGCTGTTTTCACTACTCTAGCTTTGTAGTATGTTTTGAAGTCAGGTAGTATGATTCCTCCAATTTCATTTTTCTTTTTCAATATGTCTTTGGCTATTCGGGGCCTCTTTCCTTTCCAAATAAATTTCATGGTTAATTTTTCTAGTTCCTTAAAGAAGGCTGTGTTGATTTTTATTGGGATTGCATTGAATGTGTAGATCAGTTTTGTTAGGATAGACATCTTAATAATATTAATCTTCCTATCCATGAACAGGGAATATTCTTCCATTTATTTGGTCTTCTTTGCTTTCCTTGAACAGTCTTGTATAGTTCTCAGTGTATAAGTTTTTTACATCTTTAGTTAAATTTATTCCTAAATATTTGATATTTTTATTTACTATTGTGAATGGTATTTGTTTCTTGATTTCCTCCTGATCTTGCTCATTATTGGTGTACAGAAATGCTACTGATTTTTGCACATTGATCTTATAACCTACGACTTTACGAAACTCATTTATGAGTTCTAGAAGCTTTGTTGTAGATCTCTCAGGGTTTTCTATGTATAGGATCATGTCATCTGCAAATAATGAAATTTTTACTTCTTCCTTTCCAATTTGAATGCCTTTTATATCTGGTTCTTGCCTCAGAGCTTGAGCAAGTACTTCTAAGACAATGTTAAATAGAAGGGGAGACAGTGGGCATCCTTATCTTGTTCCTGACTTTAGAGGGAAGAATTTTAGGATTTCTCCATTGTAAACAATATTGGCGGTAGGTTTTTCATATATACTCTTTATCATGTTCAAAAAATTTCCTTGTATTCCGATCTTTTGGAGTGTTTTTATCAAGAAAGGGTGCTGTATTTTGTCAAATGCTTTTTCTGCATCTATTGATATAATCATGTGATTTTTTCCCTTCAATCTGTTTACATGGTGTATTACATTAATTGATTTTCTTAGGTTGAACCATCCTTGCATACCTGGAATGAATCCCACTTGGTCATGGTGTATAATTCATTTAATGTGTTTTTGAATATGATTAGCAAGTATTTTGTTAAGTATTTTTGCGTCTAGGTTCACTAGAGAAATGGGTCTGTAATTTTCCTTTCTTGTGGTGTCTTTGTTTGGCTTTGGTACTAGGGTAATGTTGGCATCATAGAAGGAGTTAGGCAATGTTCCTTCTGTTTCGATTTTTTGGAGTAGTTTCAGCAGGATTGGTGTTAGTTCTTTCCGAAATGTTTTGTAGAATTCACCTGTGAAGCCATCTGGCCCTGGGCTCTTCTTAGTTGGGAGGTTTGTAATGACTGATTCTATCTCTTTGCTTGTGATTGGTTTGTTAAGATCATCAATTTCTTCTTTCATCAATATGGGCTGCTTATGTGTTTCTAGGAATTTGTCCATTTCCTCTGAATTGTCATTTTTGTTGGAATATAGTTTTTCAAAGTATCCTCTTATGATATTCTTTATTTCTGTGGGGTCAGTGGTGATATCGCCTTTCTCATTTCTTATTTTGTGTATTTGCATCTTCACTCTTTTTTTCTTTGTTGATCTCGCTAAAGGTTTGTCAATTTGTTGATCTTCTCAACAAACCAGCTCTTGGTTTGTTTATCTTTTCTAGTGCTTTCTTATTTTCTATTTCATTTAGTTCTGCTCTTATCTTTGTTATTTCCTTCCTTCTTCTTCCTGTTGGATTACTTTGTTGTTGTTTTTCTAATTCCTTCAAATGTGCAGTTAGTTCTTCAATTTTCGCTCTTTCTTTTTTGATATATGAATTTATGTCTGTAAATTTCCCTCTCAGTACTGCTTTTGCTGCATCCCATAAATTTTGGTATGTTGTGTTATCATTAATATTTGTTTCAAGGTAGTCATTGATTTCTTTTGAGATTTCCTCTTTGACCCACTGTTTTTCTAAGAGTGTGCTGTTTAATTTCCAAATCGTGGTGTGAAATCTGGGCCTCTGTCCCTTGCAAATTTCCAGCTTCACTCCACTGTGGTCAGAGATATTATTTTGTATGATTTCGATCTTTCTGAATTCATTAAGCCTTCCTTTGTGGCCTAGCATATGGTCTATCTTGGAGAATGATCCATGTGCACTTGAGAAAAATGTATATCCTGCTGTGTTTGGGTGTAATGATCTATGTATGTCTAATAGATCCAGCTCCTCTAATATACTGTTCAAATATTTTGTTTCTTTAGTGATTCTCTTTTGAGATGTTCTGTCCAGAGTTCATAGTGGTGTGTTAAAATCCTCCACTATAATTGTAGATGCGTCTATTCTTTCACTTAGTTTTTCCAGCATTTGCCTCACGTATTTAGAGGTGCCCTTGTTAGAAGCATAAATATTTATGATTGTTCGATCTTCTTGACAGATTTTCCCTTTCACTAAAATGTATTATCCTTCTTTGTTTCTCACAATTGTTTCACATTTAAAGTCTATTTTGTCTGATATTAATATAGCTACTCCTGCTTTTTTTTTAGTTATTGTTTGCTTGTATGATTGTTTTACAGCCATTCACTTTCAACCTCTATGAGTCTTTGGGTCTAAGATGTGTCTCTTGTAGACAGCATATAGATGGGTCATATTTCCTTATCCAATGTCCCAGTCTGAATCTTTTGATAGGTGAGTTTAATCCATTGACATTCAGTGTTATTACTTTCAACGAATTATTTCTGTTAGCCATATTTTGATTGGACTTGTGTTTGTCATATTTTGTTTGCTTTTTTTTTCCTTCTCTTTTTGTCTTTTTTGTTGCTCTTACACTCTCCTCCAACTCTGCCTGTCCTGGTTTTTCCTTTCTTCCTGCAGAACTCCCTTTATAATTTCTTGAAGGGGAGGTTTCTTGTTGGCATACTCTTTCAGTTTCTGTTTATCTGTGAGTATTTTGAACTCTCCATCATTTTTGAATGCTAATTTAGCTGGATAGAGTATTCTTGGTTGGATTTTTTTTCCTTTTTTACCTTGACTATATCATACCACTGCCTTCTTGCCTCCATGGTTTCAGATGAGAAATCAGCACTTAATCTTATGGAGCTTCCCTTGTACATGATGGTTTTCTTTTCTCTTGTTGCTTTTAGAATTTTCTCTTTGTCTTGAGTATTGGATAATTTGACAAGTATATGTCTTGTGGTGGGCCTGTTGGGGTGTATGACGAGTGGGGTGCACAACGAGTGGGGTGCACTGTGCTTCTTGGATATGTACATCTTTCTCTTTCAGTAGATTTGGGAAGTTTTCTGCCATTATTTCCTGCAACACTCCTTCTGACCCCTTTCCTTTCTCTTCTCCTTCTGGAATACCTATAATACGTATGTTTGAGTGTTTTGCATTATCATTCAGGTCCCTAAGTCCTAGCTGGATTTTTTCTATCCTTTTATCGACCAATTCTACTATCTGTTTGCTTTCCAATGTACTGTCTTCCACATCACTAATTCTCTGCTCTGCCTCTTCTAGTCTGCTCCGGTCCAGCAGGGGCGAGTCCAGGGATCTATGGGAATAAGAAGTGTGGGGCAGGAGTCGAGAGAAGAATGGAGACAAGACAGGAATCTGATCAAGTCTCATTTATTGGGGGTAAAACACGGTGATATATAGAGAGGGAAGGGAACGTGTACATAGGTGATAGGCTGGTCTTGTGGGTGGCAGACGTCCAAGGAGGGGATTGGCCGACAGTTCACACCGGGTCTGCGGAGTTTCGCGCCTTGTGCATGCGTATTGCTGTGGTCACCTGAGCAGAGGCGGGAGGGGGAGAACAAAGAAGCAGGGAGGAGAAGAATAAGGAAATGACAGGGCAGATTTGTGAACTCCGCCATGTTGTGAGATCCGCCATGTTGTGGGAGGTTGTAAATAGGTCTCACAGCGGGTGGCTCCCTACACTAGTCTGCTGATATTTGCTGCAAGTGTATTTTTTATTTCTTGAACTGTGGTGTTCTTCCCATCATATCTGTTATCTTTTTGCGTATGTCTGCAATTTCCCCTCCAAGTGTTGTCTTCATGTTATTAACCTCTTCCTTTACTTCATTAAATTTGTTCGTGATAAATGTTCTGAGATCTTTCATTACTTGTGCGAAGTTCTGCTCCCCTTCCTGGTTTTTAGTTTGTTCATTGGATTCAGCCATGTTTTCCTGACTATGGGTTTGGTTTGTAGATTTTTGTTGCTGTCTGGTCATCATTTTATCTTGATGGGTTTAATCAGTTCCTTAGCTTCTTTGTCTAGTGTTGTTTTTGCGTAAGTGTTATATCTTCTCTTTGTCACTTTGTTCTTATTCTAATTTCTTATTGCTGGTTGAGTTCACTTTAAAGGAAAGTATTAGGGCCAGGGAAAGGCAATTGTGTAAGCAAGGAAAAAGTGTAAAGTAGTATTGGTGATATATGTTAACAGAGCAACAATATGAGATCTGGGAGGATGGATGTTAGATTCATGTAAGTTGTGTAGTGTTATAGCAGTAGGTAGAGTACCTATAATGAGGTAGTCGACTGGTATGAATTTAAAAGCTAATGTTTTCATGAGAGAGGGAAAGAGAAAAGAAAGGCAATAGTTTCAAGAGTGGATAACAGACAGAAAACAAAACAAAGGTATTAGAAATTAAGAGTTAGACACTTTGTGGATCAAAGAAAGGGAGGTAGAATATAGGAGAGACAGTAGATGATGGAGGATATCAAGATGTAGGGGAGGGAAACCGACTTTGGCCCAGTGGTTAGGGCATCGGTCTACCACATGGGAGGTCCCCGGTTCAAGCCCTGGGCCTCCTTGACCCGTGTGAAGCTGGCCCATGCGCAGTGCTGATGCGCGCAAGGAGTGCCGTGCCACACAGGGGTGTCCCCCACGTAGGGGAGCCCCACACGCAAGGAGTGCACCCATAAGGAGAGCTGCCCAGCATGAAGGAGGGAGCAGCCTGCCGAGGAATGGCGCTGCCCACACTTCCCGTGCCGCTGACGACAACAGAAGCGGACAAAGAAACAAGATGCAGCAAAAATACACAGAAAACAGACAACCGGGGGAGGGGAGGGGAATTAAATAAAAATAAATAAATAAATAAATAAATAAATAAATAAATAAATAATATATAGGGGAAAGGGGATAGTGTAGGTAGCCAAAATCTATTCACACAGAAATGAGGCAGTGGAGGATGAGGAAACCCAGCAAATGTGAGGTGTTCCCTGCAGCACCTATTGTATATTTAAGATAAAATAAAATAAGAATAAAATGAGGGGCAAGAGAGAGAGAAAAAAAAAGAGAGAGAAGAAAGGAAGAAACAAAAAGGGTGTGGGTGAAGGACGGGGAACAGGTAGGGAAAAGAAAAAAAAGATATACACCAACCACAATAGCCACAATAACAATTTAAAAAAAACCCCTAAATAACTGGAAAAAAAAAACTTTGGGGGATGCGATGGGAGAAAAGACTAGGGGGATAATGCAATGTTAGCAATCAGGACATTAAAAAAAATAAAAAATAAAATAGAATAAAAATAAAAACAAAACAGAACAAAAAAGAAAAAACACAAACGTTGAGGGCTAGGACATTCAAGGACCTCAAATGGATCTCAGGGCGTGATGGATTCAGGGATGGAAAGTCTGAGATATTGAAGACTCAAGAGGTGTGAGGCTCTGGGGTGTGGGCCACCAGGATTTAGGGGACTCAGACCTGGCAACCTCAAGTCCGGTTAACAGGGAGCCTGGGAGCACCGCAGTGCATCACAGCCTTCAGGGATCCCCGCAGCTGGGTGCCAGCCCTATGGGTGAGGTCACATCCACAAGCTCTATCCTGTGTGTCTGTACCCTACAATTCACTCACTCACTGGGGTCTATTCTGTGGATGTATCAGCAATTTGACTTCAGGACCCGTCCCACCTGCGATCCCCCGGAACAGCCACGTGGGGGCGCCTCTAGACTGAAGCCAATTTAATGACACAGATCAATAGCCAGGCCCGGGGGTGGGGCTCCAGCCGGAAATGATAATAACAGAGTCCAAACCCAAAATTCCCACGCTTCGCAAAATATTCTCCTAATCAGCTTCCAAACGTCTCCCACCCTGCCAGACCCTGGTGGCGTCTCTTTATTGCTATCAATTTAATTCCACTGCAGATTAGCAGCAGGGCTTGGGGGGGCGGGGCTCTAGGCAGAAGCGCTATTGTTTGTATCCACAATCAAAAATTCCCCAGCTTCACAATAAAACTCCCGTTTGTCTCCCCAAATCAGTCTGCAAAGGCCTCCTGTCCTATTAACCCCCCAATAGGCCGCTCAGAGCTTATGAACTCCCCAGTACTGCAGAGCCTCAAGAAAAAAAAAATGCTGCAGCAGCACCCGGTGCTGCGGCTCCGCCCACCCTAGGAGGGAGCGTTCCACACGCAGCCCTGACCTCCGTGTAAAGAGTCTCAATTATATTTTATAGACGTATTTTCTCTGTTACCTTCCCACCAAATCGATGTCCAGGCACCTCCTGTCCTGCAAAAATCCTGAAACAGCCTGGTCCCAAAGAACCTCCAATGCTGCCCAACCGCTTCTTTCACATTATTTTCTTATCAAACTAGTTAACAAGTATTTTTATGTTTGTAAGCAAATATGCTTTCACAGCATACCTTGTGTATATGTAAAGATAAGTATTTAATTCTCATGTTCACTTTTAACTGACAAAGAAAAAAAAGTGGAAGCTACAGGAACTGTGGTAAAACTTTCCCTGCTCTTCTGGTCCTGGTTGTACCCACCTCTGGCCAGTCACACACCTACTCAGAGCTTCCCAGTAGAGTACAACTTACAGGATGAGAATCTGAAATCACTTTCAATATCCCCTACTACATACTGACTGTTATATCAACTATTAAATGTAAATCTTTTAATTGACAATTAGTGTAACTGTGGACGACTTCTGATTTTGTCTTTAATTCCATGGATTGTGTTTAAACAATTCAAAAGTATGTTTTCCTGGTTTCGAGATACTAAGTGGTAATGCACAGTTGTCACTTGATTGAATGTGTACAACAGTCCCATGAAGTTTATGAAGCATACCCTTGTATATCTTCAGGTGCTAGTATTAAAGGTAACCTGTTATCACTCACACACACACACACAAAAGTGAATGGCTGGAAAACAATCTTACAGGCAAATAACAACCAAAAAAAGGCAGGAGTAGCTATATTAATATCAGAAAAAAATAGACTTTAAAGGCAAAACAATTGTGAGAAACAAAAATGGACATACATGTTAGTGAAAGTGATAATCCTTCAAGAAGAAAGAACAATCATAAACATTTATGCTCCTAACAAGGGTGCCTCCAAATATATGAAGCAAACACTGGAAAAACTAAGTGAAGGAATAGATGTCTCTACAATTATAGTGGGGGATTTTAATACACCACTATCACCTTTGGACAGAACATCTCAAAAGAGAATCAGTAAAGAAACAAAGATTTAGAACAATATATTAAAGGAAATGGACTTAATAGGCCTATAGAGAACATTATACCCAAATACAGCAGGATATACATTCTTCTCAAGGGCACGTGGATCGTTCTCCAAGATAGAACACACAATAGGCCACAGAGAATGTCTCAGGGAATTCAGAAAGATGGAAATCATATGAAACAATTTTTCTGAGCACAGTGCAATGAGGCTGGAAATCTGCAAGGGCCAGAGACCCAGATTTAACAACAAGATATGGAAGTTAAATAACACACTCTTAGAAAAACAGTAGGTCAAGGAGGAAATCTCAAGAGAAATCAATAACTACCTTGAAATGAATGAAAGTGATAACACAATATATAAAAATTATGGGATGCAGCAAAAGCAGTTCTGAGAGAGAAATTTATAGCCATAAATTCATATATCAAAAAAGAAGGAAGAACTAAAATTGAACAACTAATTGCACACCTGGAGGAATTAGTAAAAAAAAAAAAGAAACTAAACCCAAATGAAGAAGAAAGAAAGAAAAAACAAATATCAGAGCAGAACCAAATGAAATGGAAAATAAGAAAGCACTTGAAAAAATAAACAAAACCAAGAGCTGGTTGTTGAGAAGGTCAATAAAAGTGACAAACCCTTAGCTAGACAAACAAAGAAAAAAGAGAGAAGATGCAAATACACAAAATAAGAAATGAGAAAGGGAATATCACTACTGACCCCACAGAAATAAAGACTGTCATACTTTGAAAAACTATATGCCCACAAGAAAGACAATTTAGAGGATTTGGACAAATTCCTACAAACATATAAGCAAATTACATTGACAAAAGAAGAAACCAATGATGTCAAGAAACCAATCACAAGATCAGAGATAGAATCAGTCATTAAAAACCTCCCAACTTGGGAAACAGACTTTGGCCCAGTGGTTAGGGCGTCCGTCTACCATATGGGAGGTCCGCGGTTCAAACCCCGGGCCTCCTTGACCCGTGTGGAGCTGGCCATGCGCAGTGCTGATGCGCGCAAGGAGTGCCGTGCCACGCAAGGGTGTCCCCCGCGTGGGGGAGCCCCACGCGCAAGGAGTGCGCCCGTGAGGAAAGCCGCCCAGCGTGAAAAGAAAGAGCAGCCTGCCCAGGAATGGCGCCGCCCACACTTCCCGTGCCGCTGACGACAACAGAAGCGGACAAAGAAACAAGACGCAGCAAATAGACACCAAGAACAGACAACCAGGGGAGGGGGGGGGGAATTAAATAAATAAATAAATCTTTAAAAAAAAAAAAAAAAAAAAAAAAAAAAAAAAAACCTCCCAACTAGGAAGAGCCCTTGGCCACATGGATTCACAGGTGAATTCTACCAAACTTTCCAGAAAGAACTAACACCAATCTTGCCTAAACTCTTCCAAAAATTGAAACAGAAGGAACATTCCCTAACTGATTCTATGATGCCAAAATTACCTAATACCAAAGCCAAACAAAGACACCAAAAGAAGGGAAAATTACAGACCAATCTCTCTATTGAACCTAGATGCAAAAATTATCAATAAAATACTTGCTGGGAAGCAGAATTGGCCCAGTGGTTAGGGCATCCTTCTACCACATTGGAAGTCTGCAGTTAAAACCCCGGGCCTCCTTGACCAGTGTGGAGCTGGCCCATGTGCAGTGCTGATGCACGCAAGGAGTGCCATGCCACACAGGGGTATCCCCCACATAGGGGAGTCCCGCCCACAAGGAGTGCACCCCATAAGGAGAGCCACCCAGTGCAAAAGGAAGTGCAGCCTGCCCAGGAATAGCGCTGCCCACACGGGGAGCTGACACAACAAGATGACACAACAAAAGAAACACAGATTCCTGTGCTGCTGACAACAACAGAAGCAGACAAAGAAGACGATGCAGCAAATAGACACAGAGAACAGACAACTGGGGTGGGGGGGAAGGGGAGAGAAATAAATAAATAAATAAATCTTTAAAAAAATAAAATAAAATACTTGCTAATCCTATTGAACAACACATTAAATGAATTATACACCATGACCAAGTGGGATTCATTCCTGCTATATAAGGATGATTCAACATAAAAAAATTATTTAATGTAATATAACCTTAAACAGATTGAAGGAAAAAATCAGATGATCATATCTATAGATGCACAAAAAGCATTTGACAAAATTCTGCACTCTTTCTTAATGAAAACACTGCAAAAGATTGGAAAAGAATGAAACTTTCTGAACATGATGAAGGGCATATATGAAAAACCCACAGCTAACATATTTAAAATCATGAAATACTAAAATCTTTCCCTTTAAGATCAGGAACAAGAGAAGGATGCCCACTATCACCCCTTCTATTTAACATTGTGTTAGAAGAACTTGCCAGAGCACTGAGGTAAGAAGCAGACATAAAATGCATCCAAATTGGAAAGGAAAAAGTCAAAATTTCAGTATTTGCAGATGATATGATCCTATACATAGAAAACCTTGAGAAGTCTACAATAAAGCTTCTAGAACTTATAAATGATTTCATTAAAGTCACAGGTTATAAGATCAATGTGTGAAAATCACTAGCATTTCTGTACACCAATAATGAGAAATCCGACAAGGAAATCAATAAACAAATACCATTTACAATAGTAAATTATAAAATCAAATACCTAGGAATAAATTTAACTACAGATATAAAAGATTTATACAAAAAACTATATGGCACTGTTCAAGGAAATCAAAGAAGACCTAAATAAATGGAAGAATATTCCCTGTTCATGGACAGAAGACTAAATATTATTAAGATGTCTCTCCTACCAATACTGATGTACAGATTCAATGTAATTTCAATAAAAATCAACACAGCCTTCTTTAATGAACTAGAAAAACTAACTATGAAATTTTTGGAAATGAAAGAGGCACTGAATAGCCAAAGACATATTGAAAAAGAAAAATGAAATTGGAGGAATCACACTACCTGACTTCAAAACATACTACAAAATTACAGTAGTGAAAACGGCATGGTATTGGCAGAAGGATAGACACACTGACAAATGGAATTGGATTGAAAGTTCTGATATAGATCCTCATATATACAGTCATATGATATTTGACAAGGCCGCCAAGCTCACTCAACTGGGAGAGAATGGCCTCTTCAACAAATGGTGCCTGGAGAACTGGATATCCATATGTAAAAGAATGAAAGAGGATTACCAACTCAAACCTTATACAAACATCAACTGAAGATGGATAAAAGACCTAAATGTATGAGCCATGACCACAAAGACCCTAGGAAACAATGTAGGGAAACATCTACAGGACCTTGTAATAGGAAACAGCTTCATGAACTTCAAACCCAAAGCACGAGCAGCAAAAGAACAAATAAATAAATGGCACTTCTTCAAAATTAAAGCCTTTTGTGCCTCAAAGGAGTTTGTTAAGAAAGTGAAAAGACAGCTTAACCAATGGAAGAAAATATTTGGAAACCATATATCTGATAGGAGACTGATATCCTGCATATATAAAGAACTCCTATATCTTGAAAATAAAAAGACAAGCAACCCATTTTAAAAATGGGCAAGAGATTTAAACAGACACTTCTCTAAAGAAGAAATACAAATGGCTAAAAAGCACATGAAAAAAATGCTCAAAAATAACTAGCTGTTAGGGAAATGTAAATCAAAACTACAATCAAAACTAAAAGATGCCATCATACTTCCATGAGACTCTGGCAGCTATCAAAAAAAAGAAGACTACAAGTGCTGGAGAAGATGCGGAGGAATGGGAACACTCATCCACTGCTGGTGGGACTGCAGAAGGATCCAGTCATTCTGGAGGACAGTGTGGCAATTTCTCAGAAACCCAGCCATATGACCCAGCAATTTGCCATATGACCCAGCAATTCCACTTTTGGGTATATACCCAAAAGAACTGAAAACAAGGAAACAAATTGATATATGCACACCAATGTCCATAGCAGCATTATTCACTATTGCCAAAAGTTGGGATCAACCCAAATGCCCATTGACAGATGAATGGATAAATAAAATGTGGTATATACATACAATGGAATACTACTTAGCTAAAAGAACAAATACAGTACAAACACATGTGATACCATGGATGAATCTTGAGAACCTTATGTTGAGTGAAGCAAGCCAGGCATTTTAGGATAAATACTACATGACCTCTCTGATATGAAATAAGTAAACCAAGCTGTCTCTGATAGCTAGAGACTAGATGATAGGCTTAAAGGTAGTTGGGGGGAGAGGAAGGTTGTGAGCTGACACCTACGTGGGTGAAATCTCTGATAAGCTGGAGGTAAGTATTCGTACAGGGAAGGGATAAAATGGGGGTATAGGGATGCCTTTGGGTGGGGCTTTGAGAGCTTTAGGGGGGTTAGGTATAGGAGGATGGGTCAGATGGCCCAAGAAATTGGGGGAGAATGGGGTAACATTTGAACATAGGAGATTGTCAAGTGTGTGGTTGAATCTATAATGTTGAGAAAACTCGTTAGAAAATATAATAAGGAAGTTTACCTGTTTAAGATGCTTAAGGGGGGATATCTGACACAGGGCAGGCTTCTAGGAAGTGTGTGAGGGCTCATTTTGTCATACTGGGTTATATCATTGATGAAGACCTATACAGTGAGTTCACACATGTGTATTTTCAGATCCTGGGGAGGACTGATGTTCTCAAACAGTGGGAATTGTGTCTCTCAAGAGAATTTGTGGCTCCCAATAGGTTAGGGCAGTCGAGTATGTCAGGCCCTCAACATTGTTGCAAGTATCTGTGAATATGGTCCTTCAAGTAATGAAGATTGATTGTCACTGTGGGTGCTGTGTGGAGGGGGAGAGAGGAATTGAATAGATGGAATCAGGATAACTGTGGGGCAATGGAAGGGTTCCACAAGAGCATGCAATAATGGATAGGACATGTTAAATTACACCAAAAATGTATAAAAGTCTATAGGCTAAAATGTAAACCATAATGTAAAATGTAAGATAACTAAAAATTTAAAAAATTGCACAGTCTAAAATATAAACCATAAAACCCAAATGTAATCATGTTTGAAAGCTATGTTTCAATATCTGTACATCAGTTGCAGCAAAAATAATATGAACATGTAAAACTATCATTGCTGGGGCAGGGACAAAGTGTTTGATTTTGGATATGTGGGACTATTCTATATTGTATATGCGAATTACTGTGATCTAAAACTTTTGTGAAAACAAAACTATTAATTAGAAGAAAAAATAAAGAAAGGATGTAGACACTGAGGAAGAAATGAAAGAAATTGCCTTGCCACTGTACATACAGGGCAACACCTATTGCAGTGATGAAAGGCAAAATGTCAAAAATGAAGGTTTTTCATTGTTTTATTTTTTGATACCCCAGTTATTTTTACTTTATTTTAGTTTTTCTAAATTAGTATGTATTCTATATCTAACCTTTAAACCCATCACTATATCCCATTTTACTATTAATGGAATTTGGCAATATATCAGGCTTCATTTTTGAAGAAGTTTTGGACCACAGAGAGGTTCAACTATTGGGGTGGGAGGGGGGAACACTAGTGTGGGGATGTTATTGATGGGTGTCAAATGGTTGGGAGGGAGTTCTTCAGGGCATGTATACAGGGTACATAAAAATGATTGGATATTTTCATGGTAGTTGCAGTTAAAAATGACAACTGAGGGAGTGCTGAGTTCCTAGCTAGGAGAGTTCTATCATATTCCCCACTGGAACAGCAACATTCCCCCAAGTGCAATGGCAAAGACCAACAAAGAAGGATGGTCCAACAATGAGCCCCTGATACAGATAACTATGCTTATGAGCCTGTGCACCTGAAATATGAACTAGGCCTAGCACTGCAGGGTGCCTAAGAATTACCTCCTGAGAGCCTCCATGTTGCTCAAATGTGGCCACTCTCTAAGCCAAACTCAGCATGTAAATGCATTACCTTTTCCCCAGCTTGGGGCATGATTCTGGGGGATGAGCCTCCCTGGTGTCAAGGGATTACTACCAAGCACCAGCTGGTGATGTAATAAGAAAAAGACTTTGAATAAAAGGGTCAACTCAGACCAGCAGAATATCTCAGCCTACATGTAGGATCAGGTGTTAAAAACTGATTTTTGACCTTGAATAAAAGGGAGAAATGTAAAGACAAATGAGTTTATATGGCTATGAAACTCCAAAAAAGAATTGGGTGTTCATCAGAGGGGTCAAACTTATGCATGCCTCAGTAGGATCCCAGAGACAGCCAAAGTAGATATAATCCCAGGTACTGGTTCTACTGAGGGCTATAGAGACCCACAGGTTCTATGGTCATGTCAGATGACTCTGGAGTTCAGTACCATGTCAGTTGGCCCTACTTTGGAGTTTGTGTTCCTGAGTGTGATGGAGTTGGACTCAGATGTGATCTTTCTACACATGCCTCTTCTGTCACTTTTACTGAACCTGTGCTTGGCACTGGTGTTGGTATATACTCAGGATACCTGAATCTCTGGACTGTCCATGTGATAGCCAGACCCTGAGCCCCGCAGACTTGCAACTCCTATCCTCTGGTTCATTGGACTTACCCTGGCCAGCTAACACGAAGGTGAAGAAGGTCAACCACCACATCAGCAAGCCAAGGGTGGCTACAACTGTAAGCAGGAGAATTGCATCCATCATCCATGTGGAATCTAAGCACCCTCTCAATATAGAGGTGGAGTGAACATAACCATCTCAGGGTCCACAGGATGGAATAGAGTGTGGATTAGAGTAAACTTTCTGATACTCTACTATAGAACTATTGCGATTAGTAATGGAATAAACTGTAGCAATGATGTGGAGAAAGTGGCCACACTAGTTGCTGAGGGTAGGGAGAGGGAAGACAAGATATGATGGAGGGGCATTTTCAGGACATGGTGTTGTCCTGGGTAGTACTGCAGGAACAGATGTTGGACATTGTATGTCTTGCCATGGCACAATGGATGAACTGGGTGAGAGTGTAAGCTACAATGTAAACCATTATCCATGTGGTGCAGCAGTTCTCCAAAATGTATTCACCAAATGCAATGAATGTCCCATGATGATGAAAGAGGTTGTTGATGTAGGAGGAGTGTGATGAGGGGGGTGGGGGCATATGGGGACCTGATATATTTTTAATGTAACATTTCAAAAAATAGAGAAATAAATATTACTACTTCCTATAGCCAATATCTTCCATTAGATATATTTTCCCCCAACCCACTTGGTTACTGACACCCTGTATTAGTATTATATACTTGTTATACTTCATAAGAGAATTTTTGTATATTTGTTCAGTTAACCCAAATCTTCCTATGAAATGATTCATTGTAATATACAGCCCCATGCTTTGTAATATCCATTCAATATTTATTCTCAGTGACTTTCCTATCACAGAGTTGTACTGTCATCACCTCACTTTTCAATCATTTTCATTACTCCAAAAAGAAAAATCCCATACCCCCTTATTTCACCATAGGAAATAGAATACGAGTAGAGAATGGGAGTTGATGTTTAATGTATATAGAATTTTTAATAATTTCTATTGTAAATGTGTGGAAATGAATAGAGTTGATGGTCATACATTATAGTGAGTATAACTAACACTGCTGATTCATAATGTGATTGTGACTGAAAGGGGTAGTCTGTGGTTGTAATATTTCAATTGAAAGAAAGACAGAATAATGAGGGACTATATAATATAATGATTTTGGCAGTGGATGAAAATTGTGTTTAATACTATATGAATGCTCTTTTATAAAGTAAGATCAAAGGAAAATTTGAAGTTACTGTATATCAGCATTCCCCATAAATCGTATTATGAATTGTATCTGTTGCAATGCATTTTTGTACAAAATTGGCTTCATTTATGAGAATTCTGCCAAAGAACTGACTCCAGTTTATTAATATTTGGTTCCAAATTAAACCTGTTTTCGGTCTGGGGTGGCAGCAGGAAATAGGATCTGAATATGGTTCTTGGTGGCTTGAAGGAGAATATGTTGCCTCTGCTTCTTTTCCCAGGACCTACCACTACCAGTGACCTCCCCAAATCTCCAGACATCTCTGTAAATACAGCTCCAGGAGCTGGAGCCCAGGCCACAACTGGAGAATGGCCAGGCAGACTGGCAGGTTGGGACATGAGAGCACCTGCCAGAGAAAGGAGCAGGGGCAGGATAAGCCAATGCTGGCGCAGGGGCCCAACACCAGAATGTTCCTGCCACCCCTTTCCAAAAGACTATACACACAGGGTCTGTGGCCTACTACTCAGAATTTCTAGCTACTTGTAGAATCTGAAGGCAATATTATACCAAGATTCTGACTTGCAAATACCTATTAAATCAAGGGACTTTTGGAGTGCAGAGCTAGCTAAGTTGATGCTGCTGTAATTTGTCCAAAGTACAAGACCCAATTAGTACAATTAAAAACCCAACTAATGGTAGCTGGATGTAAAAGCTCCCAACAGTCCAAGGTTTTTCTCAGATAAGTGATGTGAAGAACTCTGTTATAAACAGTTTTTTTGGCATATGGCCAGATTAGGGAGCATTTTATTAATATGTGAGGTTTTTTGGTAATTAAAATACTTGTGACTGCAATTGGAGCTCCAGCATTAGCCTCTAGTCAACTCCTCCAGTTTGTCCAATTCCTATGGGCTATTTGCCTCAATTATTAGTTCAACTAGAGATAGACAAGCCACCAAGTTCTTTAAACTGCAGTGTTTTTTAAACCAAATTTGTTTGCATGTGGCCCTCAGTATTTGAAATTTTTGTTTGAAAGAATGGCTTATTTGGAGGATTTGAGCCTCTGGATTGCAAACCAGTGAAAGTACTGAGAAAAATAACAACAACAAAAAGTCAACAGAATGGTGTAGGCTTATATCCAATAGATTTTTAGTTTATGCTGCTTCCCCCCTTGGCATGAATTATTACCAATAATAATATTGATAATATTGTCTGTTTCATTGTGGAGGGAAAGGGTTCTTTTACTTGTATTATTTTCTAATGTGATTATCATTTACAAAGTAGAGTTGCTAATTTCTCTTCTTAGAGGTACATTCCTTTATGTAAATGATCCTGTAGAAATAATTTAAATTTACTGAAGCAGATACATGGGGGAAGATTAATCATCTATCCCATATATGCTGACAAAATGTGGAACATTCCTACATGGTGGGAATTTAGGTTTCAATGTGCACTATAACAAATAGTCCCATAACAGATGTTGGGACTATATGATAATCTGTCATTAATGGGACTCAGGAGAGTATCTGTCTCAATATGTCCTCCAGTCCTGATGGGTTGGAGGCAGAATAGAATATCCATATTATGAGAAAAGACATTATTGAAGGGTTCATGTATACAGAATCTTCATAACCATGAAGATGAGACATGCCCCCATTAAATATAAAAAAAAAAAACAATGGGAAGGTTTGTAAAAATTAGTGTGCAACGTAAGTCTTCCCAAAGGCCTGGAATTAAGAGAAATTAAAAATTTGGACAAAAGTAAAAGCAAGGCAACAAGAATCAATGGTGTGAGTTCTGGGAACATGGCATCAGAGTAGCTCAAACAAGGTACAGTTTCTTATAAAATAGGGAGAAAGCATAGTAGTCATCCCAGGGAGCTGCTTTGGGGACCTTCAGAACAGGAAAGTGTCACACATTTCATCAAAGAGAACTGGGGCTGGAGAGACTAAGGGGCCAAAGGGAAAACTGATTTTTTGACCTTATGCCTGGTTTTGACACCCATCCCCAAACTCAAGGTGAACAACCTCCATAAACCCTGCAGCTAAACAGCCAACAGAGAGGTGAGAGGACATATTCCTCCCAGGAAAGAAGGACAGTGCCACAGAGACCTAACCATGGTTTCTGTTCAAGGAGTTTAACCAGTATAAGCTGGTTTTGAATCTGTCTCAGAAGTCAATGGAACTTGAAGGATTCATCACAGTGGATAGGTATAGGTTTACAAAAGAGCACCATCTTATGGTCAGCCAGGAGAGTGAAGAAAGACAAGCCTTGTCTTCCCTGTTTCTTATGCAGTCATCTTAGATCTATTCTATGCCCCATTAAAGGCTCCCTGCTCCTCTTTTGATAACTTAAACAAGGTAAACTTAAAGTTTAAGAAAAAAAATTGAACCAGAAATTCAAGAAGAGCTGTGAACTAAAACCACTAGGAATCCCTGAGTGAACAAGAAGGCTGCCAGAAGAACCCCATGAGAACCCAGTCATGAGAGCCTGATTTGGAATGAGATCTCATTTGCGGTAAAGGGAAAGCCCCAGATACCCTCAAGGAGCCTCATCTTTGGGCCCTCGGGGGAATTGATGGGTGGGATAATCAACAAGAAGAGCAAACAGCTGGGGCTTCTCCCCCAAATATTAGCAAGGGGAGGTATAATTACTAGCTTGAAAAGTAGCCCCAAAAGCCAAATCTCTTTGCCTGGAGCCAGCACCTACTTCTCAGATGCATAATCTGCTATTTTGTCCCCTTTCTCTTCTCTTCCCATTTTCTTAATAAACTACTGGCCTAACTAAACTGGCATATTCTTGAATTCTTCTATGTAGCATAGTCAAGAACCTAGATGAATCCATCATCCCCCAATTTCCCCTGACCTCACACCTAGGCATATTGCAAGTCCAAGTGATTCTCATACATGATCATCCTAAAAATTGTCACTGGTCTATTTTATTGAAAGTAGAGTGGATGCACTTTTTGCTTAATGCTTGGGAAATGGTTGTGCACTGGGGGGTTGAGTGAGATCTGTGGGAGCCATGGGCTGTGGAAGCAGTACAGGATGCAGCATTGATTAAATCCAGGTCACAGCAGAAATGTGAAGACCCAAGTACTCTCAGTTTTTTTGTTCTAATAAATACTTTAATCCCTTATATTTGCCAGACAGACATGAGCTCTCCTCTCTTTCCAGTTTTCATGCAGAGGACTCTACTTCATTGGAATGAGAAAATGGAAACAAAACAACAAATGCAACTTTCTAAAACAATAGTGTAGAAGCAAATTACAGCTTAATATGAAATAAAGTAGATTTGTCCATTACCAAACTTTGGGGCTCTTCATACATGTCCATAAATTGCCTAAGTTAGCATTGAAAAAGCTGTTTTCTCTTTAGCGTTTTTTTTGTCCATCCCCCAGGGGAGGAGTATTTGGGTTGTTTCTAGTTCATGGTGATTAAAGCTGCTATAAGCACTTATCTATAGGTTTTCATTTGGGTAAAGAGCTAGAACTAGAATTACTGCACTATGTGCTAAGTGTGTTGAACTTTAAATAAATCACCTACTGTTTACCAAAGTGGCTGTACTATTTTGAATTACCATCAGCAATAGATGAGTGTTCCATTGCTCTCCACATTTTTCAGTCATTACCAATACTTGAGCCATTCTAGTAGGTGTGTAGTTGTACCTCATTGTGGTTTTGATTTTCATTTCCCTGATGAACAATGATTTGAGCATAATTTGATGTGCTTACCACTATCCATTTATTTTCTTTGATTCACTGCCTGTTCAGATCTTTGGTCCTTTCAATATTTTTAAAATTTTTTATTTGTTTTTAAAAGATCCTTAGGTTACATAAAAAAATAAGGGATTCCCATATGCCCACTCCCCACACCTCCCACCCTTCCCTGCATTAAAAACTTTCATTAGTGTGGTACATTCATTGCAACTGATGAACACATTTTGGAACATTGCCACTAAGCATGGATTATAGCGCTTTGTAGTTTACACTCTCTCCCACTCAATTTTCTGTAGATTATGGCCATGTATATAATGACCTGTATCTGTTGTTGCAGTGTCAATTCCAATTCCTGAAAGCGCTCCCATATTATACTTCTTTTTCACTCTCTGAATTCAGCACCTCTAGTGGCCACTGTTTCTACATCAATGATATAATTTCTTCCATTGCTAGAATCACAATGAGCCTATAATAATATACAGCAAGACTACTCTAGTCCATAATTTATTCCCCAATCCTGAGGATTCTGGGAAGGTGATGCCCACTCCACTTCTAACTGAGAGGAGAATATAATTCCATATGGATGATGGATGGGAGTCTCTTCCTCACAGCTGTAGACATTCTTGGTTTCTTGGTGTGTTGGTTGTTCATCCTCACCTCCTTGTTAGCTGTACGGGTGAGTCCAATGAACTGAAGAGTAGGTATTGCAACTCTGCTGAGTCTCAGGGCCCAGATGGCACATGGACAGCCCAGAATTTCAAGTCTCTTGGACATACACATACCAACTCCAGCACCAACTATAGGTTCAAATAAAGGGGACAGAAGATGCATGTGTAGAGAAGTCATATCTGAGTCCAACTCTGTCACACTAGGGAGGGAGCACAAACTCCAAAGTGGGGCCCACTAGGAAGGCACCAACCTCCAGGGCTACCTGCCATGACCATAGGACCTGGGTTTCTCCAGAGCTCTCAGGAGTCCCACTATTTGTAGTATCCACTTTGGCAGTCTGTGAGATCCTGCTGAGATGTGTGTAAGGGTTACCTCTGGGAAGACATTCCACCTCAAATTGAAGTCTCCTAGCCATATAGTCTCATTTGTCTTTACCTTTACCCCATTTTATTCAAGGTCACTTTCCAGTTGAATTGCTTGTTGGTGTTTGGTAGTAATCCCTTGGTGGCAGAGCTCATCCCCCGGAATGATGTCCCACACTGAGGGGGAAGGTAATGCATTTACATGCTTAGTTTGGCTCAGAGAGAGACCACATTTAAGCAACAGGGAGGCTCTCAGGAGGTAACTTTCAGACACCTTAAAACACTAGGCTATGTTGCAATTTCAAGAACAAGGGCTCATAAGGATAGTCATAAAAATCAAGACCCATCAACGTACACTAGTCATTGCCCCTGTAATTGGGAGATTACTGCTGTTCCATTAGCGAATGTGGCAGAGTTCCCCAGGATGGGAATTCAATATTCTTTCAGTTGTGTGAATCTTTACCCACTGTGGTAATCCCTATGAACACTTGAACACATTTATGTACCTTATATGTATTCTTAGGTGAACTTCCTCCCATGTATCTCATATCACTGACATTTCACATCAATTATCCTTCCCTGCCATAGTTGTAACCCTTCTGTGATCCAAAACTTCTTCAAAAATGAAGCTGAGAATATCACCAAATATAATAATTAAGGAAATGAAATAATGATAGGTTTAAACACAAGAAACAAAGTACATAATAATTTAGAAAAACTAAAATAAAGTTTAAAAATTAGGATATTAAAAAATAAGGGAAACTATTAAAATTTTTTTGATGTTTTGCCTTTCATCACTGTAATATCTGTCATCCTATAGGTACAGTGGGAATTTCTTCCACTTCTTCCCCAGTGTCTTACTTTTATTCTAAATTTCTTTTTAATATTATTATATTTCAAGAGCTCTTTATATGTTCTTGACACAAGTCTTTAACAGGTACGTTATTTACAAATATTTTTTCCTAGTCTGTGACTTGTCTTTTTATTTAATTTAAAAAAATTTTTATCTCCCCCCCGCCTTGTGGCTTTTTGCTTGCTGTTCTCTATGTCCATTTGCCATGCGTTCTTCTGTGTCTGTATTTATTCCCCTTTCTTGTGGCTTGCTTGTTGTCTGCTCTCTGCATCCATTTGCTGTGCTCTCTTCTGTGTTTTTGCTTGTCTCCCTTTTTGTTGCATCACCTTGCTGGGTCGGTTCTCCACAGTGCTTGAGGGGTGGTGGCACTACATGGTGCTGGCAGTCCAGGTGGCACTCCACGGTGCCTGGGCCAGTGGCTCCCTGCAGAGTGTGGTCAGGCCTGCCTTCATAAGGAGGCTCTGGGACATGAACCCAGGGCCTCCAATATGGTAGATGGGAGCCCAACTAATTGAGCCACAGTCACTTCCCTGTGACTTGGCTTTTTAATCTCTTGACATTGTCTTTCAAAGAAGAGAAGTTCTTCATTTTGAGGTGCAATTTGTTGATTCTTACTTCCATGCATTGGACTTTTAGTGCCAAGTATACTGGACTATAGTCAGCAATGAAAGGGAACAAACTACTGATATGCAATGATGTGGATGAGTCAAAGGGCACTAAGCTGAATGAATGAAACCAGAATCAAAAGGCTACATACTGTGTAATTCCATTTATGTGACCATCTGGAAAAATTAAAGGGAGAGGAAATAGATCACTTATTTCCAGCAGCTGGGTGATAGGGAAGCTGTTGACTACAAAGGGGGGAGGTTTTTTTTTTCAGTAATGCAACTGTTCTGTAGCTTGGTTGTGATGCTGTTTACACAATTGTATGTGATTGCTAAAACTTGCAGAACTGTCCACTAAAAAGGGTAAATTTTACCGTGTGCAGATGATGCCTTAATTTTAAAAATAGTGAGCTTTTACTTGTTGACCTCCTATTGTATTTTAATTTCTTTAGGGAGGAGTTCTAAAAAGCATCCAAAACAGAGTGAAAAGAAGTTAGGAGTTTAAAAAAAGAATCATACAATATTACCTCACAGTTGATAATGCAGACCAGAAGCATTTTTCAAGAGCAGGATAGAATCATGTGCTCCCTGATGAGTGGGATGGTGGGACATGGGGTTCTCACTCTTGTTTCCTAAAATCTTTTTCTCTATCTCCTGGGCACAGTGTCACATAGACATTTTCAATCTCCCTTGCAAATGTCAAAATTCTGCAGAGGTTATGTATGTGACGTCCAAGACTGGCTCATCAAAACCTCTTGCTATTCTCCACTCTTTCCCATCCCCCCAAATCTGGGGGGATGAAGAATATCTTGCAAGAGCTAGCAAGGCCCTAATGGATGGTGGAGCCACAAGGAAAAAGAAATCATCAAGGGGATGGTGACACGAAATGCACTTTTATTTTGTTTCACCAACCGAGATTTATGAGACTTCTTTGTTAAAGTACTTTGTAGTGATACTTATCCTAACACAAACAGTGTAATTGTATTTCCTTGCCTGTCTGGGCTTATTAAAATGTTGGGATTCTTGGTAAGAAGAATAATGAAATGATAACCCATGAGGATGGAGAGTTCTTCAGGTATTTTTGGATGGAGTATTTTTGGTTGGAATTTTTTGAGGATGTCTTTTGATCTATGACTTTTAGGAACACTTTGTGCAGTTTAATTTTGGCTGCATTTTTGCAAGTTGCCTGTTTCATTTATTGATTAATGGATAGCTTTATTAGAAATATTGGGCTATGATGGTAGTTTTTATTTCCTTTATCTGCTTGTAATTCTATTATTTTTTATTATTTATTTATTTTTATTTTTTATTGTTTATTTTTTAATCCCCCCTTTGTGGCTTTTTGCATGCTGTCTGCTCTCTGTGTCCATTCACTGTGTGTTCTTCTGTGTCTGTATTTATTTATTTTATTTTCCCTCCCCACTTGTGGCTTGCTTGCTGTCTGTCCTCCGTGTCCATTCACTGCATGCTCTTCTATGTTTTTTTGCTTGTCTCCCTTTTTCATTGCATCAACTTGCTGAGTTGGCTCTCCATGGCGCTTGCAGTCTGGGTGGTGCTCTGTGGCATCTGTGAGCCAGGCAGCATTCCACAGCATGTGGGGGAGCCTGCCTTTACAAGGACATGAACCCAGGGCCTCCCATATCATAGATGGGAGCCCAAATGATTGAGCCACAGCTGCTTCCCTATTTCTATTATTTTTGCATTAAAATGATTGAGCTAATACTTGCATATAATTTTGGAATTTTAAACTCTTCCATGTATTTAGAACTTTTTATCATTTTGTATTGACCTTTTTCTATTAATGCTCCTGGTTTATAAACAAATTATTTGATGTTAGTGGAATTATGCAAGTTTTCCTTTGGTATTCCTTTAACATATAAATTTCTTTCTTTGCTTGCATACTTCCTTTATATTATATTTTAGACATACTGTTTATAAACAAGACATAGCTGGATATAAAAAGTACATTTTGCAATTTTATTTCTTTTAAAATTGGGACATTTTACATTTTAAAATAATTAATTACAATAATTTCTAAAATTACTGTTGTATTTGAGTTTATGTCTATCATTTCATTTTGTGATCTCTATGTGACTCACACTTTCTTGTTTTTTTCTTTCTTAATTGCTTTATTTTGAGTGTTTGATTTCATTTTTATTTTTTCCTTTGTAAATCATATATACTTCTATGCTTTTTTGTTTCTGCCTAGAGATTTTAAGCTGCATACTTAACATGTCAAAAACTATTGTCAATAAACATCTTTTTTGTTTCTTCTTGTGTAATTCAAGGTTTTGGACACAGATAACCCTCCTTTTTGCTTATATACTGTGGTAGAGACTGCTGCTTGTTCATTGAAAATCCATTGTCTATTATTTTGGATGCAGTCTTAAGCTACATTTTCAAGCCTTCCTTATAATTAACTGCAACCAGATGACAGGTAACTGGTACATCTATCTTCAGACCTGGCTCATAAAAACTCCCCATGCTTTTTGTATAGTTTAGTCTTATATATATATATTTTTTTCTTTTGTTTTTATTTTTTTAATGTTACATTAAAAAAATATGAGGTCCCTATATACTCACCACTCCCCTCACCCCACTCCTCCCTTAACAACAACCTCCTCCATCATCATGGGACATTCATTGCCCTTGGTAACTACATCTCTGAGCACTGCTGCATCACATGGTCAATGGTCCACATTATAGTTTGCACTCTCCCCCAGGCCACCCAGGGGGCCATGGAAGGACATACAAAGTCTGGTAACTGTCCCTGCAGTACCACCCAAGACAGCTCCAAGTCCTGAAAATGCCCACATATCACATCTCTTCTTCCCACTCCCTACCCACAGCAGCTACCATGGCCACTTTCTCCAAATCAATGCTACATTTTCTTCAATTACTAATCACAATATTTCATAGAATATCAGTAAGTCCACTCTAATCCATACTCTATTCCTCCATCCTGTGGACCCTGGAATGGTTGTGCCCACTCCACATCTATATCAAGAGGGGGCTTAGATTCCACATGGATGATGGATACAATTCCTATGCTTTCAGTTGTAGGCACTCTTGGCTCCTTGGTTTGGTGGTTGAGCTTCTTCAACTCCATGTTAGCTGGCTGGGGTAAGTCCAATAAACCAGAGGGTAGGAGTTGCAAGTCTGTTGTGGCTTAGGGCCTGGCTATCACATGGACAGTACAGAGATTCAGGTCCCCTGGGTATACACTAAACCCCAGAGCAAACCACAGGTCTGGTAAAAGTAACAGGAGAGGCTTGTGAACAAAGATCACATCTGAGTCCAGTTCCATCACACAGAAACACAAACTCCAAAGTAGGGCCAATGGACATGGCATTGAACTCCATCTGCCATGACCGTAGAACCTGTGGGTCTCTGTGGCCCTCAGAAGAACCAGTATTTGGGGTTGTATCTACTTTATCTGTCTCTGAGACTATGCTGAGGTGTGCATAAGGGCGAACCCTCTGATAACCTTCCAGCTCTTTTTTGAAGACTCATAGCCATATAAACCCATTTGTCCTTTCCATTTACCCCTTTTATTCAGGTCAAAAAGCATTTTTAACTCCTGATATTATATGTAGGCTGAGATATTCTGCTGGTCTGAGTTGACGCTTTTATTTAAGGTCATTTTCTAGTTATATCATCAGCTGGTACTTGGTAATAATCCCTTGGCACCAGGGAGACTCATCCCCAGGAGTCATGTCCCACACTGAGGGGAAGGCAATGCACTTACATGCTGAGTTTGGCTTCAAGACTGGCCACATTTGAGCAACATGGAGGCTCTCGGGAGGTAACTCTTAGGCACCCTGAAGCTCTAGGCCTTGTTCTTACTTTAGGTGCACAGGCTCACAAGCATAGTCTTTAGTATCAAGGGCTCATTGTTGGACCTTCCTTCTTTTTTGGTATTTGCCGTTGCATTTGGGGGATTGTTGCTGCTCCATTAGAGAATGTGATAGAGTTCCCCTGGCTAGGAACTCAGCACTCCCTCAGTTGTCATTTTTAAATGTAAACACTATGAAAATATCCAAACATTTTATGTACCCTGGATATATGCCCTGTTGCCAACCATGTGTCCCCTGTCAATAACATCCCACACCAGTATTCCTCCCCTGTGATTATTGAACCTCTCTGTGATCCAAAACTTCTTCAAAAATGAAGCCAAATATATTGCCAGGTTCCATTAATAGTAAAATGGAATATAGTGATGAGTTTAAAGGTTAGATATAGAATACATATTAATTTAGAAAAATTAAGGTAAAAATAAATTGGGGTATCAAAGAATTTAAAAAATGCAAAAGCTTTGTTTTGATGTTTTGTCTTCCATCACTGCAATAAGTGTTGCCCTGTATGCAAATTAGCAAGGCAACTTCTTCCATCTTTTCCTCAGTGTCTACATCCTTTCTTTATCTTTTTTCTTTTTTCCTAATTATTAAGCTTGTCTTCACAAAAGTTTTAGATCACAGTAATTCATATATACAATATATGGTACTCCCACATATCCAATATAAAACCCTTTTTCCTTCCACAGGAATAATCTTTACATATTCATACTATATTTGCTGAAACTGATGTACAGATATTGAGACAATAGCTTTCAAACAAGGTAACACTTGGGTTTACTTTGTGTTTTATATTTTAGACTATACAATTTTCTAAATTTTTAGTTATCTTATGTTTTACATTATGATTTATATTTTAGCCTATAGGCCCCTATACATTTTCAGTGTAATTTAACATGTCCTATACACATCCTTACGTAATCTTGTGGAACATTTCCATTGCGTCACAGTTACATTGATTCAATCTATTCAATACCTCTTTCCCCCTCCCCTCAGGGCCCACAGTGACAACTGATCTTCATTGCTTAAAGGGCCATGTTCAGAGATATTTGCAACGATGTTAAGGGCTTGACATGCTCGACTGCCCTAACGCATCGTGAGCCACCATCTCTCTCGAGAGATACAATTCCCTCTATTTGAAAACATCGGTCCTCCCCAGGATGTGGGTATACCTTCACTCTCATTATATGGGTCTCCATGCAATGATATAACCCACTATGACAAAATGAGCATTCACACACTCCCTGGAAGCCTGTCCTGAGCAGATTCTCCACTTTAAGCATCTTAAACAGGTAACCTTCCTTATTATATTTTTGAAAAAGTTTCCTAAACATTATATTCTCAACCCAATACCTGACAATCTCCTGTGTTCATTTGTTCCCCCACCCTCCTCCCATATATATTTTTTTATTTCTCTAAGATATTATTATGATTTTTAACATTCAATATTTATTTGCATTTATCTCCATATTTAACACTTTCTTTGCTCATCATTTTTTATTTCACGACAGACTTTCCTCTTAGGATCTTGTTTCTTTTTCCTGAAGTACATCCATTAAATGCTCTTAGAAAGATCTGTAAACTTGTAAATGGCAAATAGTCTCAATTTTGTTTATCTGAATATATTTTCTCTTGAACACAATTTCACTTGTCATTCCAGAAAGCAAAAAATAATAAAGCATTTTAAAAAGAAATGCAGGGTGTCTTCAAAAAAATCCACAGGGAAACGGACTTGGCCCAGTGGTTAGGGCGTCCGTCTACCACATGGGAGGTCTGCGGTTCAAACCCCAGGCCTCCTTGACCCATGTGGAGCTGGCCCATGCGCAGTGCTGATGCACACAAGGAGTGCCCTGCCACGCAGGGGTGTCCCCCAAGTAGGGGAGCCCCACGCACAAGGAGTGCGCCCCTTAAGGAGAGCTGCCCAGCGTGAAAGAAAGTGCAGCCTGCCCAGGAATGGCGCCACCTACACTTCCCGTGCCACTGACAACAACAAAAAAAAGCAGACAAAGAAACAAGACGCAGCAAATAGACACAGAGAACAGACAACCAGGGGAGGGAGGGAATTAAATAAATAAATAAATAAATAAATCTTAAAAAAAAAATCCACAGAATTTTACTGAAAGTAAAGACTGAGAAAAGGAAAGTATATCATTTTATGGACTGGAAGACTCAATAATGTTAAGATATAAATTCCTTCCAAGTTGATCTATAGATGCAGTGTAATCCCAAAGTAAATTCTGGCAGGATTTTGGGTAGAAATAGGTAAGATGATTAAGCAGAGTCTAAAATTTATGTGGAAATACAAATGACCTAGAATGTTTTTAAAAACTTTGAAAAAGAACAAATTTGGAGGACACATAAGATTTACTATAGAACTAAATGAATAAAAACACTATATGGTTTTGGTGAAAGAGAAGACATAGAGATCAATAGTTCAGAAATAGACTTGCACCTGTATGGTCAAATGATTTTCAACAAAGATGTGAAGGCCATTTACTGGAGAAAGGAACATCATTTCATAATGTTGCTGAAACAAATGTATATCCATATGGAAAAATGAACATCAACCTTTACTTCATGCTATACACAAAGATTAACTTGAAATGCATTAGAGACCTGTATTAGTCAGCCAAAGGGGTGCTGATGCAAAATACCAGAAATTGGTTGGTTTTTATAAAGGTATTTATTTGGGGTAGGAGCTTAAAATTCATAACTATTTCAAACTGCTGCAAGATCCTAATGTAAAAGTTAAAAGTATAAAACATCTAGAAGGTAACAAATGATAAAATCTTTTTGCAGTGTTGGATAGGAAAATTTTCTTAAATATTACACAGAAAGCATAAACCATAAGAGAAAACTTGATAAAATTTAATTTATCAAAATTAAAATGCTTTGCCCTTCAAAAGACAAAATTAAATCAAAAGACAAACTATGGAATTAAAATGTCTGCAATAAAAGACTTGTATCAACAATATATATGAAGACAATTCAAAAATAAGAAGAGAAAGTGCCCAATTTAAAATGAACAAAAGATTTGAACACATATTTTACAAAAGTATGGTCGATGGGGAGGTGAAAAGGTGTTCAGCATCACTGGTTATACAGTAAGTGCAAATTAAAACCACAATGAGACTTGACCACATCATTAGGATGCTGAAAATAAAATGACTGAGAATAAAAGTATCACTGAGGATGTGAAGGAACTTGAGCTCTCACACCCTTACGCTGGTGGTATAAAATAACACACCTCTTTAATAATTAAGCATACACCTATCAATATGAAGGATCTCAATTAATACTCCTCAGAAATAAAAAGAATGAACTATGGATACATGATACAGCATGGATGAGCATCAAAATCATTATTCCAAGTGAAAATAATCCTGACACAATACATTACATACTTTATGATATCATTCATATAAAAAATTTAGGAAATGCAAGTGTATCTATATTGTTTGGGGCCAGTGGCACAGGGTGGCATGTATTATAGAGGGACTTGAGGAAGCAATATTTCCAGTGACAGAGAAGTTCTGTGTTTTGGTTATGGCAGTAGATTTGCTGGCATATGGTAAATAAAATCTCATTGAATTGTAAAAACAAAAACAAAACACTAGGCAAGAGAAAGAATTTGATGAACAGAATAAAATCACCACAACAATCTGATGTCTAGATATCAACAAAAAATAAGAAGGCATACTAAAAAATAGAAATATATGGCCAAGTAAAGAAACAAACCAAGAATCCAGATGAGACATAGGAGTAAAGACAACTAATCAATGAAGTTCACACAAATCTCCTTAATCAGTTCAAGAAGTTTAGGGAAAATGTGACTAATAAGGTGAAGGACTTTAAGATGACACTGTGTGAGCATAATAAGCAATTTGAAAGTCTGTTAGAAAGTACAGAACTTATAGAAATGAGAGACACAATAGCTGAGATTAAAAACACACTAAGGGGACAACCAGCAAGCTGGCAGCAGAGTCAGGAGCTCCTGGAGTCAGGTCCTGCTACAGAGCAGTTAGTAAATACTCAAACATATCTGAAGCTAGCTGAAGCACCTGTTTGTGGGTTCCAGGAGACCAGAAGAGCATCATGTAACATCCTTGAAGGAATGGAAGGAGGAGACTGCTCATCTGCAGAGAAGATTCATAAGTAGAGTGCTCCAAGCCATGGAGTTTGGTGCCCATCCTCCACTGGAGGAAGAAGCCACCTTGGGAGCTGTTCCATGGCTGGAATTGAAAGCTCCAATTCCCAAAAATGGGTGAGGAAGAGATGGTTGGCCACCAACCTCAGCTACTGATTAATAAATTCAGTGGGCTAAAGTATAATTCTAGCAGAGCTTAAGTTTGAACCTATCCAAGTCAGAAAGAGGTCAGTAGCTGCTTTCTTAACTCCATACCTGGCACGAAAGGAAGCTGGCATGAGGTGAAGTGGGGCAGACTGAAAATCACAGTGCTGGTAGGGACTGGCTTCTTTCCATCCAGGTGAGATTGTAGCTCGAGCATAAGCCCCAACACACCTCCAGCAGGGAGGAAGCTGGAGGGACCTGTGCCAGCCTCTCTGGGAGAATACTGACCAAGCCACTGAGGCTGGTGATCATCCTACTTTGGCAGCTTCCCCAGGAGCAATTCTGTGGCTGGAATTTGAATCTTCATTTCACAAAAACAGGGGAGAAAGAGATGGTTGGCCACCAATTTCAGCTACTGATTAGTAAATTAAACTGGCTAAAGTATAACCCCAAGAACAGCTAAAATTTGAGGGTAGCCATGTTAGAAAGAGGCTGGTAACCACTATTTTGACTCCGCCTCCAGCATGAAGTGAAGCCTGGCTGCCCAGAAATCACAGTGAGACTAGGAATTACCCAGATCAGCCTCCAGCCCTAGCCTAGGCTTCAGCCCCACCTCAGGCAGAAAGGAAGGTGGTGGGCCCTGCACCAACCTATCCAGGTAACTGCAGGTACCTTTGGTTGGCACAAACTAAATAACCAGTAGTCTACTGGGGCAACTATGGTCATCTTGGGCCCACACTGCATAGATTGCTGCCCACACTTGCAGCTGCACCCCCACCCTAGGCAGGGGAGAAAGGGATGTGAAGCTTCATCTGTCTCTCTGGGCAATACAGTCAAGGCCTACACAAACTGGATTATTCCACACAGCTGTGACTCTATCCTTACTCTTGGCAAAGAAGAAAGTTGGGAGATGCTTCATCAGTCACTGGGGCAATGAGGGCAGCTTGAGTCTCCATAGCTTATAGCACCAGCTACATCCTCAGCTCCTACTGCACAACTAGCAAGCCCTAAACTAAAGAGAAAAACTGCACCAAGAATAAATACTCTAGTAAACCAGATGCCAAGACATCAACAAAAAATTACAATCCACACCAAGAAACAGGAGGATATGCCCCAGTTAAAGGAAAAAGATAAGCCTCCAGATGACATAAAGGAGTTGAGACAACTAATCATAGCTGTTCAAACAAATCTCATTAATAAATTCAATGAGATGGCTAAAAATATTAAGGATATTAAGAAGACATTGGATGAGCACAAAGAAGAATTTGAATGCATACATAGAAAAATAGCAGATCTTATGGGACTGAAAGGTGTAATAATGAAATTTTAAAAACATTGGAATCATGTAATAGCAGATTGGAGGAGGCAGAATAAAGGATTGGTGAGCTTGAAGATGGACCTCTGAAAGTGAACATACAAAAGAACAGATGAAGAAAAAAAGGAAAAATTTGAACAAGGTCTTGAGGAACAAAATGGCAGCAAAAAGATATGCAAACATACATGTTATAGGTGTCCTAGAAGGAGAAGAGAAGGAAACTGGGCAGTAGGACTATCTCAAGAAATAATGGTAGAAAATTTCCCCAACCCTATCGAAGAACATGAATATCCATGTTCAAGAAGCACAATGTACTTCCATCTGAAAAAATCCAGACAGACCAACTTCAAGGCACATCTAATCAGAATGTCAAATGCTAAAGACAAAGAGAGAATTCTGAGAACAGCAAGTGAAAAACAGTGCTTAACATATAAGGGATACACAATAAGATTAAGTGCTGATTTCTCACCAGAAACCATGGAGGCCAGAAGACAGTGGTATGATATTTTTAAGATGCTACAAGAGAAAAACTTCCAGCCAAGCATCTCACATCCAGCAAGATTGAAGAGGGTGAGCTTAGGATATTCACAGATAAACAGGAACTGAGAGACTCTCTAACCAAGAGACCAGATTTTCAGGAAATACCAAAGGGTGTGCTAGAGTCTGAAAAGAGAAGACTGGACAGAGAGGCCTAGAGTGTCTAGAAATGAATATTATATCAAAAAAAGTAACTAAAATTTCAAAAAGTGGTGAAAATAAAATGACAGATAAAACTCAAATAGTCAGGAATCAACTTAAGCAATGATTTAAAGCACTTTTATTCAGATAACTGCAATTCAATGTTAAAAGAAAAATTTTAAAGTGCCTAAATAATTGAAAGAACATTCCATGATCATGGATTGGAAGACTAAATATCATTAATATGTCAATTATACTCAAATTGATACACAGATTCATTGCAATCTTGACAAATATTCCACCAGCATGTTTTAAAGAAATGAAAACACTATTATCAAAGAAATTGGAAGGGTAAAGGGTTCTGAATAGTTAGAAACATCTCAAAAAAATAGCAAACTCTCATCTCCAGACTTTAAATCATATTATCTAGCTATAGTCGTAATAAACAGCATGGTACTGGCAAAAATACAGACACATAGACCATTGGAACAAAATTGATTGTTCAGAAACAGACTCTCACATGTATGGTCCAGTGATTTTTGAACAGCCCATGAAACACACAGCTTGAACATAATAGTCCCTTGAACAAATGGTGCTGAGTGAACTGGATATCCATAGCCAAAAGAAGGAAAAAATACCCCTATCTCACACCTTGCACAAAAATTAACTCAAAGTGGATAAAAAACCTAAAAATAAAAGAATCATAAAGCTTCTAGAAGAAATTGTAGGAAAATATCATAAAGTCCTGGTGGTAGCTGGTGGATTCTTAAGAGAGATAAAAGGAGGACTGAGATGTACTACTGATATTAATGTATATAGAAGTTTTAATTAGCTTTACTGTAAAACTGTGGAAATGTATAGACTGGATGGTAACACAGAGTGAGCAATAGCTAGTTTATAAATGGGGATGTGGCTGAAAATGGTAGTTTAGGTAAGTGCCAATTAACAGAATGCTAGAAAGTAATCTAGAAACTGCATAGCACAGTAAAGCAGGAAGTGCATGAGAATTTTGGTTGATGGTAAAGATGCAAGAGTGCCCTTTGATACCTAGAGCAAATGTACATCACTATTGCAGAGTGGTTGGCATGGGGACAAACATGGGAAAAATACAACTGGAGTGACCTACGGACTGTGGTTAGCAGTAATAATTTACTATTCTTGCATCTATGCTAAAGATGTACTGTGTTGATAATGGGGTAGTATGGAAAATGTGTCAAATGTACACTATGGACATGGTAAAAATCAGGTGATATTATCTTATCTGAAACAAATGTTCCACCACAGTGTGGTATGCTAATAAAGGGGTGTAGTTTGGGAATTCCACACATGTGCATGATTGTTTTATAAGTTTACATATTCTATCATAAAAATATTTTTAAAAAATAATTATAGGATGGGTTGGGGAAAATACAACAAATATAAGTTAAGTTATAATTATTAATAAGATTTTGTCAGTATTCTTTCATAATTTGTTTTATTTTTTATTCATTTTTTAAAAAATAATACATTAAAAAAATATGAAGTCCCATTCAACCCCACTGCCCTCACCCCAACTCACCCCCCAGCAACACTCTCTCCCATCATTATGACACATCCATTGCATTTGGTAAGTACATCTGTCAGTATCACTGCACCTCATAGTTAATGGTCCACATCATAACCCACATGCTCCCACGTTCCATCCAGTGGGTCCTGGGAGGATCTACAATGTCCCATAATTGTCCGTGAAGCACCACCCAGGACAATTCCAAGTCCCAAAAACGCCCCCACATCTCATCTCTTCCTCCCATTCCCCACACCTAGCAGCCACCATGGCCACCCTTCCCACATCAATGCCACATTTTCTCTGTGGACATTGGATTGGTTGTGTCCATTGCACATCTATGTCAAGAGGGGACTTAGATTCCACATGGATACTGGATGCAATTCTCCTGCTTTCAGTTGTAGGCACTCTAGGCTCCATGGTGTGGTGGTTGACATTCTTCAACTCCATGTTAGCGGAGTGGGGTAAGTCCAATAAATTAGAGTGTAGGAGTTAAAGTCTGTTGAGGTTCAGGGTGTGGCTATCATATTGTCAGTCCAGAGATTCAAATCCCCTAAATATATCCTAAACCCCAACACCAACTACAATTCCAGTAAAGTAGCATGAAAGTCTTGTGAAAAGAGATCCCATCTGAGTCCAGTTCCATCACGCAGAAACACCGGCTCCAAAGAAGGGCCAACTGACATGGCAGTGAACCCCATCTGCCATGACCATAGAACCCGTGGGTCTCTTTAGCCCTCAAAAGAACCAATACCTGGGGTTGTATCTACTTTCGCTGTCTCTGAGACTCTGCTCAGGTGTGCATAAGGACAATCCTTCTGACAACCTCCAGACTCTTTTTTAGAGACTCATAGCCATATAAACTCATTTCTCCTTTCCATTTCCACCTTACATTAGGTCAAACAGCATTTTAAAGTCATGTTATATGTAGACAGGGATATTCTGCTGATCCATTTTGAACCTTTAATTCAAGGTCATTTTCTAGTTGCATCTTCAGCTGGTATTTGGTAGTGATCCCTCGGTGCCAGGGAGGCTCATCCCCGGGTGTCATGTCCCACGCTGGGGGGAATGCACTGCATCTACATGCTGAGTTTGGCTTCGAGACTGGCCACATTTGAGTAACATGAAGGCTATCAGGAGGAAACTCCCAGGCACAGTGCTGCTCTAGGCCTTGTTCTTATTTCAGGTGTATAGGCTCACAAGCATAGTCATTAATATCAGGAGCCCACTGTTGGACCCTCATTCCTTCCTGGTTCTTACCATTGCACCTGGGGAACTGCCACTGCTCCCTTAGGGACCATGACAGAGCACCCCCTGCCAGGAACCCAGTACCCCTCCAGCTGTTGTTTTTAATCGTTTCCACTATGAGTATATGCAAACATTACCATGCACCCTGGACATATGCCCTGTATAACTCCTGTCAACCATATATAGTCTGTCAATAACATCCCATACCAGTATTCCTCTGCCTCCACTGTTGAACCACTCTGTGATCCAAAACTTCCTGTAAAGCAAAGCCCAATATAATGTCAGGTTCCCTTACTAGTAAAATGGAATATAGCGATGAGTTTAAAGGTTAGATCTAGAGTACATATTGATTTGGAAAAATTCTACATCCTACCTTTTTCTTTTCTTTTTACTAATTATTGAGCTTCTCTTCACAGGAGTCTTAGATCACAGTAATTCATATATACAATATACAGTACTCCCACACATCCACCATAAAACCTTTTCCCTTCCACAGTGATAATCTTTTAACTTATTCATATCATATTTACTGAAACTGATGTACAGACTCTGAAACAAGAGCTTTCAAACAAGGTGTCATCTGTGCTTACAATGTGGTCCATACTTTAGGCTATACAGTTTTCTAAATTTTTTAGTTATCCTATGTTTTACATTATGGTTTACATTATTAGTCTGTCATCCCCTATATGTTTTTGGTGTAATATTACATGTTTTATATTCATCCTCATGTACTCTCGCAAACTCATCTCTTACCCCACATTTACCTTGGTTCCATCCATTCAACATCCATTTTACCCTCCCCTTGGGGCCCACAGCGACAGCCAATCTCCATTGCCTGAGGAGCCACATCCAGAGATACTTGCAACAGTGTTCAGGGCCTGACTTGCTCAACTGCCCTAATGCCCTGGGAGCCACCCTTTCTCTCGAGAGATACAGTTCCCTCTATTGGATGGCATTAGTCCTCCCCAGGATGTGGGTCCACCCCAACTCTCACTTGTTGGGTCTCTACCCAATGGTACAACCCACCCTGGCAAAATGAGCATTCAGACATTCCCCAGGAGTCTGTCCCGCATCAGACCATCCCCTCTGAGCTTCCTAAACAGGTAAACCTCCTAATTATATTTTGATACGATTTTCTCAGCATTTTACTCTCAACCAACACCTGACACTCTCCTATGTTCGTATGTCGCCCCTCCCTCCCCCCAATCTTGTGGGCAATATTACCCATCCACCCATCCCCAGCCCCCTCAAACCCGCAAAGCCCCACCCAAAGACAACCCCTTACCCCCATTTTATCTCTTCTTGGTGCTCATACTTACCGCCAACTCATCATAGATTCCACCCTTACAGATGTCGGCTCACATCCTTCCTCCACCCCCCAATTTCCTGTAAGCCTATTTTCCAGTCTCTAGCTCTCTGAGGCAGCTTGCCTATTTCATATCATTGAGGTCATGTCATATTTGTCCTTCAATGCCTGGGTTGCTTCACTCAACATAAGGTTCTCAAGATTCATCCATGTTATCACGTGTGTTTGTAGTGTATTTGTTCTTACAGCTGAGTAGTATTTCATTGTATGTATATACCACATTTTATTGATCCACTCATCTGTTGATGGGCATTTGGGTTGATTCCAACTTTTGCCGATAGTGAACAATGCTACTATGAACATTGGTGTACATATATCGGTTTGTGTCCTTGTTTTCAGTTCTGCTGGGTATATACCCAGCAGTGGTATTGCTGGGTCATATGACAAATCTATGGTTAGTTTTTTGAGGAACCACCAAACTGTCCTCCAGAATGGTTGGATCCTTCGGCATTCCCACCACCAGAGGTTAAGTGTTCCCCTTTCCTCACAGCCTCTCCAGTATTTGTATTCTGTTTTTTTCATAGCTGCCAGTCTTATGGGAGTAAGATGGTATCTCATTGTAGTTTTGATTTGCATTTCCCTGATAGCTAGAGATTTGGAGCATTTTTTCATGTGCTTTTTAGCCATTTGTATTTCTTCTTTGGAGAAATGTCTGTTTAAATCTTTTTCCCATTTTTTAAATGGGTTATCTTTTTATTTTCAAGACATATGAGTTCTTTATATATGCAGGTTATAAGTCTCTTATCAGATATATGGTTGTCAAATATTTTTACTTTCTTGACAAACTCCTTTGAGGTGCAGAAGCCTTTAATTTTGAGGAAGTCCCATTTATCTATTTGTCCTTTTGCTGCTCATGCTTTTGGTGTGATATTCATGAAGCCATTTCCTATTACAAGGTCCTGTAGATGTTTCCCTACACTGCTTTCCAAGATCTTTATGGTCTTGGCTCTTATACTTAGGTCTTTGATCCATCTTGAGTTGATCTTTGTATAAGGTGTGAGATGGTAATCCTCTTTCATTCTTCTACATATGGCTATCCAGTTCTCCAGGCACCATTTGTTGAATAGGCCATTCTCTCCCAGTTGAGAGGGTTTGGTGGCTTTATTGAAAATTATATGGCTATCTATATGAGATTCTATATCAGAACTTTCAATTCGATTCTATTGGTCTGTGTGTCTCTCCTTATGCCAGTACCATGCTGTTTTCACTACTCTAGCTTTGTAGTATGTTTTGAAGTCAGGTAGTGTGATTCCTCCTATTTCGTTTTTCTTTTTCAATATGTCTTTGGCTATTCAGGGCCTCTTTCCTTTCCAAATAAATTTCATAGTTAGTTTTTCTAGTTCCTTAAAGAAGGCTGCGTTGATTTTTATTGGGATTGTATTGAACATGTAGATCAGTTTTGGTAGGATAGACATCTTAATAATATTTAGTCTTCCTATCCATGAACAAGGAATATTCTTCCATTTATTTAGGTCTTCTTTGATTTCCTTGAACAGTCTTGTATAGTTCTCAGTGTACAGGTTTTTTACATCTTTAGTTAAATTTATTCCTAAGTATTTGATTTTTTTATTTACTATTGTGAATGGTATTTGTTTCTTGATTTCCTCCTGATCTTGCTCATTATTGGTGTACAGAAATGCTACTGATTTTTGCGCATTGATCTTATAACCTGTGATTTTACTAAACTCATTTATGAGTTCTAGAAGATTTGTTGTAGATCTCTTAGGGTTTTCTATGTATAGGATCATGCCATCTGCAAATAATGAAATTTTGACTTCTTCCTTTCCAATTTGAATGCCTTTTATATCTGGTTCTTGCCTCAGTGCTCAAGCAAGTACTTCTAAGACAATGTTAAATAGAAGGGGAGACAATGGGCATCCTTGTCTTGTTCCTGAGTTTAAAGGGAAGGATTTTAGGAGTTCTCCATTGTAAACAATGTTGGCTGTAGGTTTTTCACATATACTCTTTATCATGTCCAAAACATTTCCTTGTATTCCGATCTTTGGAGTGTTTTTATCAAGAAAGGGTGCTGTATTTTGTCAAATGCTTTTTCTGCATCTATAGATATAATCATGTGATTTTTTTCCTTCAATCTGTTTATATGGTGTATTACATTGATTTTCTTATGTTCAACCATCCTTGCATACCTGGAATAAATCCCACTTGGTCGTGGTGTATAATTCATTTAATGTGTTGTTGAATATGATTAGCAAGTATTTTGTTAAGTATTTTTGCGTCTAGGTTCACTAGAGAAATTGGTCTGTAATTTTCCTTTCTTGTGGTGTCTTTCTTTGGCTTTGGTACTAGGGTAATGTTGGCATCATAGAAGGAGTTAGGCAATGTTCCTTCTGTTTCGATTTTTTGGAATAGTTTCAGCAGGACTGGTGTTAGTTCTTTCCAGAATGTTTTGTAGAATTCACCTGTGAAGCCATCTGGCCCTGGGCTCTTCTTATTTGGGAGGTATTTTATGACTGATTCTATCTCTTTGCTTGTGATTGGTTTGTTAAGATCATCAATTTCTTCTTTCATCAATATGGGCTGCTTATGTGTTTCTAGGAATTTCTCCATTTCCTCTGAATTGTCATTTTTGTTGGAATATAGTTTTTCGAAGTATCTTCTTATGATAGTCTTTATTTCTGTGGGGTCAGTGGTGATATCGCCTTTCTCATTTGTTATTTTGTGTATTTGCATCTTCTCTCTTTTTTTCTTTGTTGGTCTCACTAAAGGTTTGTCAATTTTGTTGATTTTCTCAAAAAACCAGCTCTTGGTCTTGTTTATCTTTTCAAGTGCTTTCTTATTTTCTATTTCATTTAGTTCTGTTCTTATCTTTGTTATTTCCTTCCTTCTTCTTCCTGTTGGGTTACTTTGTTGTTGTTTTTCTAATTCCTTCAATTGTGCAGTTAGTTCTTCAATTTTTGCTCTTTCTTCTTTTTTGATATATGAATTTATGGCTATAAATTTCCCTCTCAGTATTGCTTTTGCTGCATCCCATAAATTTTGATATGTTGTGTTATCATTATTATTTGTTTCAAGGTAGTCATTGATTTCTTTTGAGATTTCCTCTTTGACCCACTGTTTTCTAAGAGTGTGCTGTTTAATTTCCAAATTGTGGTGTGAAATCTGGGCTTCTGTCCCTTGCAAATTTCCAACTTCACTCCACTGTGGTGAGAGATATTGTTTTGTATGATTTCAGTCTTTCTGAATTCATTAAGCCTTTCTTTGTGGCCTAGCATATGGTCTATCTTGGAGAATGATCCATGTGCACTTGAGAAAAATGTATATCCTGCTGTGTTTGGGTGTAATGATCTATATATGTCTATTAGAGCCAGCTCCTCTAATATACTGTTCAAATGTTTTGTTTCTTTAGTGATTCTCTTTTGAGATGTTCTGTCAAGAGTTGATAGTGGTGTATTAAAATCCCCCACTATAATTGTAGATGCATCTATTCTTTCACTTAGTTTTTCCAGCATTTGCCTCATGTATTTAGAGGTGCCCTTGTTAGGAGCATAAATATTTATGATTGTTCGATCTTCTTGACAGATTGTCCCTTTCACTAAAATATAGTATCCTTCTCTGTCTCTCACAATTGTTTCACATTTAAAGTCTATTTTGTCTGATATTAATATAGCTACTCCTGCCTTTTTTTGGTTATTGTTTGGTTGTATGATTGTTTTCCAGCCATTCACTTTCAACCTCCATGAGTCTCTGGGTCTAAGATGTGTCTCTTGTAGACAGCATATAGATGGGTCATATTTCCTTATCCAATGTCCCAGTCTGAATCTTTTGATAGGTGAGTTTAATCTGTTGACATTCAGTGTTATTACGTTCAAGGAATTATTTGTGTTAGCCATATTTTTATTGGATTTTTGTTTGTCATATTTTGTTTGCATTTTTTCCTTCTATTTTTGTCTTTTTGTCACTCTTACACTCTCCTCCAACTCTGCCTGTCCTGTTTTTTCCTTTCTTCTTGCAGAAATTCCTTTAGAATTTCTTGAAGGGGAGGTTTCTTGTTGGCATACTCTTTCAGTTTCTGTTTATCTGCGAATATTTTGAACTCTCCATCATTTTTGAATGCTAGTTTAGCTGGATAGAGTATTCTTGGTTGGAAATTTTTTTCTTTATTACCTTGACTATATTATACCACTGCCTTCTTGCCTCCATGGTTTCAGATGAGAAATCAGCACTTAATCTTATGGAGCTTCCCTTGTACGTGATGGTTTTCTTTTCTCTTGCTGCTTTTAGAATTTTCTCTTTGTCTTGAGCATTGGATAATTTTACAAGTATATATATGTCTTTGGGTGGGCCTGTTGGGGTTTATGATGAGTGGGATGCGCTGTGCTTCTTGGATATGTACATCTTTCTCTTTCAGTAGATTTGGGAAGTTTTCCACCATTATTTCCTGCAACACTCCTTCTGACCCCTTTCCCTTCTCTTCTCCTTCTGGAATGCCTTTAATACGTATGTTTGAGCATTTTGCATTATCATTCAGGTCCCTAAGTCCTAGTTGGATTTTTTCTATCCTTTTATCGACCGATTCTACTATCTGTTTGATTTCCGATGTCCTGTCTTCCACATCACTAATTCGCTGCTCTGCCTCTTCTAGTCTGCTGATATTTGCTGCAAGTGTATTTTTGATTTCTTGAACTGTGGTTCAAGATCATATCTGTTATCTTTTTGTGTATGTCTGCAATTTCCCCTCCAAGTGTTGTCTTCATGTTGTTAACCTCTTCCTTTACTTCTTTAAATTTGTTGGTGATAAATGTTCTGAGATCTTTCATTACTTGTGCGAAGTTCTGTTCCCCTTCCTAGTTTTTAGTTTGTTCATTGGATTCAGTCATGTTTTCCTGATTACAGGTTTGTTTTGTAGATTTTTGTTGCTGTCTCATCATCATTTTATCTTGATGGATTTAATCAGCTCCTTAGCTTCTTTTCTAGTCTTGGAGATTAATTAGCTGTTGTTTTGCGTAAGTGTTATATCTTCTCTTTGTCACTTTTTTCTTCTTATTCTAATTTTTTATTGCTGGTTGAGTTCACTTTAAAGGAAAGTTATTAGTGCTGGGGAAAGGCAATTGTGTAAGCAAGAAAAAGTGTAAAGTAGTATTGGTGATATATGTTAACAGAGCAACAATATGAGATCTGGGAGGATGGAGGTTAGATTCATGTAAATTGTGTAGAGTTATAACAGTGGGTAGAGTACCTATAATGAGGTAGTCAACTGAATATGGGAGGAATATGGTATGAATTAAAAAGCTAATGTTTTCATGAGAGAGGGAAAGAGAAAAGAAAGGCAATAGTTTCAAGAGTGGAAAACAGACAGAAAACAAAACAAAGGTATTAGAAATTAAGAGTTAGACACTTTGTGGATCAAAGAAAGGAAGGTGCAATATAGGAGAGACAGTAGATGATGGAGGATATCAAGATGTAGGGGAAAGGGGATAGTGTAGATAGCCAAAATCTATTCACACAGAAATGAGGCAGTGGAGGATGAGGAAACCCAGCAAATGTGAGGTGTGCCCTGCAGCACCTATTGTATAGTTAAGATAAAATAAAATAAAAAGAAGATGAGGGACGAGAGAGAGAAAAAGAAAAGAGAAGAAAGGAAGAAAGAAAAAGGGGGTGGGTAAAGGGTGGGGAACAGATAGGGAAAAGAGAAAAAAGATATACACCAACCACCACAGCCACAATACCAATAAAAAAAAAACCCTAAATAACTGAAAAAAAAAAGACTTTGGGGGATACGCTAGGAGAAAAGACTAGGGGAAAATGCAATGTTAGCAATCAGAACATTAAAAAAATAAAATAAAAATTATAATAGAATAAAAATAAAAGCAAAACAAAACAAAAAAGGAAAAATGCAAACGTTGAGGGCCAAGACATTCAAGGACCTCAGATGGACCTCAGGGCATGATGGATTCAGGGATGGAAAGTCTGAGATATTGAAGACTCAAGAGGTGTGAGTCTCTGGGGTGTGGGCCACCAGGGTTTAGGGGACTCAGATCTGGCAATCCCAGGGAGCCTGGGAGCACCGCAGTGCATCACAGCCTTCAGGGATCCCTGCAACTGGGTGCCAGCCCTATGGGTGAGGTCACATCTGCAAGCTCTATCCTGTGTTCTGTATCCCACAATTCACTCACTCATTGAGTTCTATTCTGGTGATTTATCACCAATTGACTTCAGGACCCCTCCCACCCTGTGATCCCCCGAAGGTCCACCTGGGGGCGCCTCTAGACTGCAGCCAATTTAATGACGCAGATCAATAGCCAGGCCCAGGGGTGGGGCTCCAGCCGGAAATGATAATAACAGAGTCCAAACCCAAAATTCCCACGCTTCGCAAAATATTCCCCTAGTCAGTTCCAAACGTCTCCCACCCTGCCAGACCCTGGTGGCGTCTCTTTATTGCTATCAATTTAAGTCCACTGTAGATTGGCAGCCGGGTTTGGGGGGTCAGGGCTCTAGGCGGAAGCGCTATTGTTTGTGCCTGCAATCAAAAATTCCCCCGCTTTGCAATAAAACTCCCGTTTGTCTCCCCAAATCGGTCTGCAAGCGCCTCCTGTCCTATAACCCCCCAAAAGGCCGCTCAGGGCTTATGAATTCCCCAGTACTGCAGAGCCTCCAAAAAAAAAAAAAAAGAAAACACCATGGCAGCGTTCGGTGCCTTGGCAGCACTCTGTGCCACGGCTCAGCCCACCCAAGGAGGGAGCTTCCCATGCACAGCTGGGACCTCCGTGTATATTTTATAGACGTATTTTCTCTGTTACCTTCCCACCAAATCGATGTCCAGATACCTCCTGTCCTGCAAAAATCCTGAAACAGCCTGGTCCCAAAGAGCCTCCAACGCTGCCCCTCTTTCATAATTTGTAATAAATGTCTCATATCAGTGCAAGGTGTTGGTGGAGGGTTGATGTGTGGGACCCCTATATGGTATTATGCATGTTTGCTTTGTATATTCACAACTTTTACTATACACTGATTGTTAATATATAAATGATATAATGATAATAATAATAATAGGGTGAGTTGGGGGAAAATACTTTGGTTGGTAGTAATATTTTGACAATTCTCTTTAATCATTAGTTAAAATATTTATCAACAATGCAAGTTATTTGTGGTAGGATGAGGTATGAGAATCATGTATGGTGTTATATATGTTTGTTTTGTAAGTTCACAACTATTACTACACACTTATTGTTTATGTATGAGTGGTATACCTCAATAAAATTTTAAAAATACATTATAGGCACATAGTAGCAGAATTGAATTGATTGAGGACAGAATTAATGAATTAGATGACAGAGCATCTGAACTGGAAAAGACAGACTAACAGAGAAAAAAATGGAAAAATTTAACAGGGTTTCAGGGACTCATATGATAGGATGAAACACCAAACATGTGCATTAAAGAAATCCAAGAAGGAGAAGAGAATACAAAATTGACAGAAATAATTTTTAAGGAAATAATGACTGAAAATTTTTCAATCCATATGAAAGACATCTTTCTATATGAAAGATGTTCCAGAATTTAAACAGAATAAATTTGAATAAATTTACTCTAAGACATATGCTATTCAGAATGCCAAATACCAGACATAAAGAGCTGTTTATGAGAGCAGCAAAATAAAAGCAATGTATCACTTACATGGGAGCCTCAGTAAGTCTAATATCTGATGTCTAATCAGAAACCATGGAGGTAAAAGACGGTGGTATAGTATATTTAAGTTACTGAATGAAGAAATGGCCAGCCAAGAATTTTGTCTTGAGAAAGACTATCCCTCAAAAATTTTTAAAGTCTTCATAGACAAAAAAAAAAAAAAAAAAAAAAGTGAGAGTTGTCACCAAGTGACTGGTTCTACAAAAGATACTGCAGGGTATGTTACAATCTGAAAGGAAATTACAAGGATGAAAAGCTTGGAGAAGAGTGTAGTAATGAACATATTAAATAAGGAAACCTGGATGGGTTATAAGACAGAAAATAGTAGGATATGAAGACAGAACGCCAAGGGATAAAATGGACAAAGTAAGTAATGTTTTTACAGTAATAACATTGAATGTTAAAGGATTGAACTCTTCAATCAAGACATAAAATATCAGAATGGAAAAAAATGAGTTATCTTTTTGTTGAGTACAACAGACTCACATATTTTTGGATTTTTTCAGAATGGACTGGGGATTGAACAAGGATCTCATACATGGGAAGCAGGTGCTCAACAAATAAATTACACTCCATCCCCAAGAGACTCACTTTATATTTTTAAATTTTTTTAATTTTTAAATTTTATTTTTATACATTAAAATTTTTAAAGATACTTAGATTACATAAATTTTACATATATAATATAGGGGATTCCCTACTCCTCCACACTTTCGTACATTAACAATAAATTTTATTAGTGTGTTATATTTGTTGAAATACAATTGATGAAAACATATTGAAATATTGCCACTAAGCATGGGTTATAGTTTACATTATAGTTTGCATTGCCCCATGCAACTTTGTAAGTTATGACTACATATAATGACCTGTATCTGTTATTGCAACATCATTCAGGGCAATTTCAATGTTAAAAAAATGCCCCATATTACAACTATATTTCCCTCTCCTTCACCTCAGAAACTTCTTTGGCCACTGCCTCCACATCTATGACAAAAGTTTTTCTCTTGCTAGAATAACAATAAGTGAACAGTAGAAAAACAGTAAGTCTAGTCTAGTCCATCTTTCATTCCCTATTTGTGGAGATTCTAGGATAGTGATGCCCACTCCACCTCTAATGGAGAAGTGGCTTAGATCCCATGGGGCAGATGAATGGGACTATCTTTCTTGGAGTGTCAGACACTCTGTTCCTTGGAATGTTTGTTGCCCATCATCATCATCTTGTTAGTTGTCCTGGGAAAGTTCAATAAATTGGAGAATAGGTGTTGCATCTCCTTTGAAATTCAGGGACCAACAGGCACATGGACAGCCCCAAAATTTACATCTCTTGGACATCAACCTATCAACTTTAGTACTAATTATAGGTTCAAATAGAAGGGGCAGACAAACCATGTGTAGGGAGACCACAACCAAGCCCAACTCTGTCAAACTGGGGAGCATAAATTCCAAAATAGGGTCCACTGGCAGGGTGACAAATATCTGAACTTTCTGCCATGGATTTAATGTACAGCTGTTTACAGAGCCCTCAGGAGCCCCGCTATTTGAGGTAATATTTACTGTGGCAGTCAATGAAATCCCTCTGAGACATGCGCAAGCATGTCTGGAACGACCTCCTGACTTCACTTTGAAGTCTCTTAGCTATAAAAAGTCATTTATTACCCTCCCTCCCTTTTGGCCAAGGTTTTTTTCCCCCAGTTTCTTTGCTAGTTGGCACTTGATAGTATTCCCATGTTGCCAGAGAGGCTAATCCCCAGAGTCATGTAACATGTCAGTGGAAAGTTAATGCATTTATATACTGATTTTGGCTTAAAGAGAGGCCACATTTGAGCAAAAAGGAAGCTCTCAGGAGATAACTCTTAGGTAACATATAATACAAGCTTACATTTCAATTTCAAAAGAAAAGGTTCATACATACAGTCACCAATATCAAGGGCTCATTAATGTTCCACCCTCTTTCACTAGTCATTGCCCTTGTACTTGGGGGATACTTGCTGTCCCATTAGAGAATGTGGCAGGGCTCTTTAGGATGGGGATTCCATATTCTTTTGGTTATTGTGTGGCTCTTCATCCACCGTGGTGATGCCCCATGAACACTTCAGCACATTCATGCCTTATAGGTATACCCCAGGTGAACCTCCTCCCATTCATCCCCCATCACTGACACCTTGCACCAATGATCCTCCCATCACAGTTGTAACCCTTCTGTGATCCAAAACTTCTTTAAAAAATGAAGCCAACAAAATAACCAAATAAAATTAATTAGAAAATGAAATAACGATGATAGTTTAAAAAATAACAATTAAAATACAAAAATTTTTAAAAATTGAAATAAAAAATAATAAAAATTTGATACTGTCTTTCCTCACTGTTAGATCTGTTATCTTGTGTGTGCAGTGACTTTTTCTTCTGTATATTTCTGCAGCATTTTATTTTTTCATCTTAACTTAAAAGAATCTTTGGTTACAGAAAATCACATACAGAGTATAGGGGAATCACATATATCCAACAACCTCCCCATCTTCCCCTTTCCCCTATTAATAACACTTTACATGTAGATGGTATATTTGTTAAAATTGATGTACAAATATTGAAGCATTGCTACTAACTATGGTCAATGATTTACATTATGGTTTACATTCTGGACCATACCACACACTTAATATAAATTTTGATGAAATTTAACATGGCCTGTATCCACCAATACAACATTATATACAGAGACCCACAGGTTCTATGGTCATGGCAGGTGGAGTTCAGTGCCATGTCCGTTGGCCCTACTTCGGAGCTTGTGTTCCTGAGTGTGATGGAGTTAGACTCAGATGTGATCTTTGTTCACAAGCCTCTCCTGTTACTTTTACTGGGCCTGTGGTTGGTGCTGGGATTCAGTGTATACTCAGGGGACCTGAATCTCTGGACTGTCCATGTGACAGCCAGACCCTGGGCCTCAACAGACTTGCAACTTCTACCCTCTGGTTTACTGGACTTACCCTAGCCAGCTAACATGGAGGTGAAGAAGGTCAACCACCACACTAGGGAGCCAAGGTGGCCTACAACTGAAAGCAGGAGAATTGTATCCATCACCCGTGTGGAATCTAAGCCCCCTCTTGATATAGATGTGGAGTGGACATAACCATTCCAGGGTCCACAGGATGGAGGAATAGAGAATGGATTAGAGTGGACTTACTGATATTCGATTCATGAAATATTGTGATTAGTAATTGAAGAAAATGTAGCATTGATTTGGAGAAAGTGGCCATGGTAGCTGCTGAGGGTAGGGAGTGGGAAGAAGAGATGTGATCTGTAGGCATTTTCAGGACTTGGAGCTGTCCTGGGTGGTACTGTGGGGACAGTTACTGGACTTTGTATGTCCTCCCATGGCCCACTGGGTGACCTGGGGGAGAGTGTAAACTATAATGTGGACCATTGACCATGTGGTGCAGCAGTGCTCAGAGATATATTCACCAAGGGCAATGAATGTCCCATGATGATGGAGGAGGTTGTTGTTATCAGAGGAGTGGGGTGAGGGGGGTGGGGGGTATATGGGGACCTCATATTTTTTAATGTAACATTAAAAAATAAATAATGACAAAAAATACAACATTATCTAGAACAATTCTGATATTCCCAAAATACCCAATGTTCCATCAATTCTATTTCTCCCTCCCCCTCTCGTTAGGACTCATGGCAAGCACCAAGCTTCACTCCTTGAGGAACAAGACCCATAGTTACTTTAAAGTACATTGAGGGCTTGATATACTGGTCTGCCCTCACATATTAGGCACAGCCTATGTTCTTAAGTGGCTTCCACCCCTCTCTGAGAACTTAGCAGAACTTCCCAGGATGGGAGTTCAAAAACTTCCCATTCATTGTATAGGTATCCACCCAGTGATATAACACACTATGACAAGATGAACACTCATACTTCCTAGAAACCTGCCCTTCGTGTGCCCTGTCCTTCATGCCCCCTGCATCCAACTCCCTAAACCAGTAACCATTCCTGCCATATTTGCCAAAGAACACTTCCAAAGTTGTAGTTTTAATCACATATCTGCAATTCCCTAGTGCTCACCTACTCTCTCCCTCAACCCTCCCCACCAGTTCTATGGATGGTCCAAACTACCTCCATCCTACCCTCTCACAGACCAATTCTGTCCAATCCAATAGTATCACTGCATCTCTATCTTATTCATCCACTGCACAACTACACCCTTCTGCCTTACCATAGATTTTGCCCATCTGGGCATTGGCTCACAACTCTCTATTCCCTTTCTGTCCTCTGTAAACCTATTTTCTAGACTCCAGCTCTGCGAGTCTGCTCAATTTGCTTAATTCATATCCATGAGGTCATGTAATATTTGTCCTTCAGTGCCTGGCTTGCTTCACTCAACATAACGTCTTCAAAATCCATCCATGTTATCCCATGTGTTATTACTGCATTCCTTCTTACAGCTGAGTAATATTCTGTTGTATGTAAATAATGATGTTTACTTATCCATTCATCTGTTACAGGATATTTGGGTTGTTTCCAACTTTTGGAAATAGTGAATAATGCCGTTATGAACATTGGTTTGCATATATCTGTGTCCCTGCTTTCAATTCTTCTGGATATACACCAATAAAGGGGAATGCTGGGTCATACAGTAGTTCTATAGTTAGCTTGCTGAAGAACCACCAAACTATCCTCCACAATGGCTGCACCATTCTATATTCCCACTAGAAGTGGATGAGGATTCCCATTCCTCCACATCCTGTCCAGCACTTGTAGTCCTCTGATTTTTTAATAGCCACCAGTCTAATGGGTATAAGATATCTCACTGTAGTTTTGATTTGCATTTCCCTGATAGTGAGGTTAGGCATCTTTGTATGTGCTATTTAGCCATTTGTATTTCTTCTTTAGAGAAGTGACTATTCAAATCAGTTGTCTGTTTTATTAATGGGTTGTTGTCTTTTTTTTTTTTTGAGATGTGGGAATTTTTTTATATAAGCTGGATATAAGTTCCATATTGGATAGATGGTTACATAATATTTTCTCTCATTGAGTAGGCTGACTTTTCACTGTCTTGAAAAACTCCTTTGAGGTGCAAAGGATTTAATTTTGAGGAGGTCCCATTTACCTGTTCTTTTTCCCACTGCTTGTGTGTGCTTTGGCTGTAAATTTCATGAAGCCATTTCCTATTATAAGGTCCTATAGATGCTTCCCTACATTATCTTCCAAGGTCTTTATGGTCTGGGCTCTTATATTTAGCTCTTAGATCCATCTTGAGTTGATTTTTGTACAAGGTGTGAGATGGTGTTCCTCTCATTCTTTTGGATATGGATATCCAGTTTCCCAAGCACTGTTTGTTGAAGAGGCCATTCCCTCCCAGTTGATTAGGTTTGGTGGCCTTGTTGAATATTATCTGACTGTATCTATGAAGGCCTATATCAAAATTATCAATTTAGTTCCACTGCTCAGTATGTCTATCCTTGTGCCATACCATGCACATTTTGGGGGGAGGGGGAGGGGAGCAGGCACTCAACCACCAGGCTACATCCACTCCCCCTTATAGTCTTTTTTTTTAAATTTCTCTCCCCTTTCCCCCATCCCCAGTTGTCTGTTCTCTGTGTCCATTTGCTGCATGTTCTTTTGTCCGCTTCTGTTGTTGTCAGTGGCATGGGAATCTTGTGTCTCTTTTTGTTGTTGTTGTCGTGTCATCTTGCTGCATCAGCTCTCCATGTGTGCAGCGCCATTCCTGGGCAGGCTGAACTTTCTTTCATGCTGGGCACACTTACTCACTTTGTGCGTGGGGCTCCCCTATGCGGGGGGCACCCCTGCATGGCATGGCATTCCTTGTACACATCAGCACTATGCATGGGCCAGCTCCACATGGGTCAAGGAGGCCCAGGGTTTGAACTGCAGACCTCCCATGTGGTAGATGGACACCCTATCCACTGGGCCAAGTCCGCTTCCATACCATGCAGTTTTGACCACTGTAGCCCTGTAGTATGTTTTAAAGTCATGTAGTGTGATTCTTCCAATTTCATTGATTGATTTTCATTGTTGAACTATCATTGCATTCCAGGGATGAAACCCAAGTGGTCATGGTGTATAAATAGTTTGACGTGTTGTTGAATAAGATTAGCAAATATTTTGTTGAAGATTTTAGCATCTTGGTTCATTAAAGAGATTCGTCTATATTTTTCCTTTCTTGTGACATCTTTATTTGGCTTTGGTATTAGGGTGATGTTGGCATCATATGATGAGTTAGGCAATGTTATCTCCACCACTATTATATTTGGAAGCAGTTAAGCAGGATTGGTGTTAATTCTTTCTGGAATGTTTGATAGAATTCACCTGTGAAGCCATCTCGTCTTGGGCTCTTCTTAGTTGGAGTTTTTTTGGTGACTAATACATCTCACTAAATGTGATTGGTCTGTTGAGTTCATCCATTTCTTCTTTCACTGATGTAGGCTGCTTGTGTGTTTCTAGGAATTTGCCCATTTCACCTAAATTATCCATCTTGTTGCTGTACAATTTTTCAAAGTATGCTCTAATGATACTCTATTTCTGTGGGGTCAGTCATGATATCCCTTTCCTCATTTCTTATTTTATGCTCTCTTTTTTCTTTGTTAGTCTAGCTAATGTTTTGTCAATTTTATTAATCTTCTCTAAGAACCAGCTTTTAGTTTTATGTTTTCTAGTGCATTATTTTAAATTTCATTTAGCTTTGCTCTAATCTTTGTTTTATCCTTCTATTTTCTTTGAGGTTAATTTAATGTTAGTTCTTTCTTCTTTTTAATATAGGCATTTATGGCTATGAATTTCTCTTTTACCACTGCTTTTGCTGCTTCCCATAAATTTTGATGCAATGTGCTGTCATTTTCCTTTCTTTCAAGGTAGTTACTGATTTATTCTGCAATTTCCTTCTTTACCCACTTATTTTCTAAGAGTGTGTTAACACTCTTAATCTTTGTGCTTAATCTGCTTCTCTGATGAAGGTTCATTCCATTGCAGTCAGAAAAATTACCTTGTATAATTTCAATCTTTCTGAATTCATTGAGAGTTGTTCTGTGGCCTAGAATGTGGTCTATCCTGGAGAATTATCCCTGTGCACCTAAGAAATGTATATTCTATGGTATTTGGTAGTAATGTTCTGTATATATCTATTAGGTCCAGATCCTCTAATTATTCAAGTCTGTTTCTATATTAGTACTCTGTCAAGATGTTCTGTCTAATGGTGATGGTGGTGTTTTAAAGTCCCCCACTATTATTATAGAGGCATCTATTTCTCCACTTAGTTTTTCCAATGTTTACCTCATATATTTTGAGGCACCCTGGTTAGGTGCATAAATGGTTATGATTGTTTTCATATTGATAGATTACCCCTTTTATTAATATAGAGTGTCCTTCTTTTCTCTTACAATAGTTTTGCTTTTAAAGTCTATTTTGTCTGATATTAGTATAGCTACTCTGCTCTTTTTTTGGTTATTGTTTGCATGTAAAATTATTTTTCAACCATTCACATTCAGCTTCCTTGCATTCTTGGGTCTATGGTGAGTTTCTTGAAGATAGCATATAGATGGGTCATATTTTCTTATCAGTTCCGTCTTTGTGTCTCTTGATTGGAGAGTTTAATACATTAATGTTCAATGCTACTACTTACATTAGCCATATTTTTAGATTTATTAATGCCATATATTGTTTTTATTTCTCTTTTTCTCTATTTTTTTATCAACAGTTTTCTTTCTTACACTCTCCTCTAATCATCTCTTTCCTGTGTTTTTCCCTTTCAACCTACAGAACTCCCCTCAGTATTTCTTGAAGGGCAGGTTTCCTATTGACAATGCTCTTAATTTTTGTTTATCTGTGAATATTTTGAAATCTACCTCATTTTAGAATGCCAGCTTTGCTGGATACAGAATTATTGGCTGACAGTTTTTTTTCCTTTAGCACCTTAAATATGTCATACCACTGCCTTCTTGACCTATGGATTCAGAAGAGAAAGAAGCTCCTAATTTATAAAGCTTCCCTTTGATATGCTAGATATCTTTTCTCTTACTGCTTTTAGTATTGTCTCTTTGTCTTGAGCATTGGACAATTTGATAAGTATATGTCTTGGGGTAGGCCTTTTAAGAATTTTACTGATTGCTGTCTACTGCACTTCCTGAACTTGGATAACCATGTCCCTCAGAAGAGTTGAGAAATTTTAGTCATTTCTTCCTACACTCCTTCTACCTCTTCTCCCTTTTCTTCTTCCTCTGGGATGCTTATAATGTATATGCTTGTTCGTTGTGTTGTCACTCTCACCCCTAAGTCCCTCTCAGATTCTTTTCTATCTTTTAATCTATCTGTCCCACTGTCTATCTGGTTTCAGATGTACTGTATTTCACATCTGATTATTTCCTCTGCCTTTTGAAATCTGCTGTTACACGCTTCCAGTGTATTTTTTATTTCTTACATTGTGCCATTAATCACCATCATATCTTTTTATGTATGTTTACAATTTCTTCGGTATGTTTCCCCAATGACCTCTTAATATATTTAATCTCTTTCTTCACTTCGTTAAGTTGATTCATGATATTTGTTTGAATATCTCTGATAATTTGGTCTAACATCTCTGATTATTTGTTCCACATTCTGCATCTCCTCCAGGTTTTTAGTTTGTTCATTAGACTGGCCCATGTCTTCCTGTTTCTTAGTATGGCTTATAATCTTTTGTTGGTTTCTAGGCATAAGTTTATCTTGACGGACTTGTTTGGTTGGTTAGCTTCTTTTTCTACTCTAGGGTTTCATTTTGTTGTTTGTGTGTGGAGGGGGGCTAGGTTTCTCTTAGATACTTGGTTCCTCTTGTTTTATTTCCTTGCTGTTGTTGCTGTTCCCTTGAAACAGCTGTTGTTGCTGTTCCTAGTACCAGAGGAAAGGGAAGAGATAAAGAAGAGAAAAAATAATAATAACAAAAACAAAGGTAGAAGAGGAACCATATAAGACAAGGAAAATAAAAAACATGAGTGAAAAATCGTAAGTACAAAGGAATAAAAATAAAAAAGTGGAATAGAAATAATGAAACAAGAAACAAAATAGAGAAAAATACATAGAATGAATGAAAAGTCTGGAATGGTGAAAAGAGAGGAAAAAAAAAAGAAAGAGGGGGCTTAGATTCCACATGGATGCTGGATGCAATTCTCCTGCTTTCAGTTGTAGGCACTCTTCGCTCCCTGGTGTGGTGGTTGACCTTCTTCAACTCCATGTTAGCTGGCTGGGGTAAGTTCAATAAACCAGAGGGTAGGAGTTGCAAGCATTCCAAGGTCCACAGGATGGAGGAATAGAGTATGGATTAGAGTGGACTTACTGATAATCTATTCATGAACTACTGTGATTAGTAATCGAAGAAAATGTGGCATTGGTGTGGAGAAAGTGGCCATGGTAGCTGCTGGAGGTAGGGATTGGGAGGAACAGATGAGATGTGGGGGTGTTCTCAGGACTTGGAGTTGTCCTAGGTGGTGCTGCAGGGACAGTTACTGGACATTGTATGTCCTCCCATGGCCCATTGGGTGGACTGTGGGAGAGTGTGGGCTATGATGGTGGACCATTGACCATGAGGTGCAGACATGCTCAGAGATGTATTCACCAAATGCAATGAATGTCTCATGATGATGGAGGAGATTGTTGTTATGGGGGGAGGAGTGGGGTGGGGTGGGGGGTATATGAGGACCTCATATTTTTTTAATGTAATATTAAAAAAATAAATAAAGACAAAAAAAAGACTGAGAAATTTTTAAAAATGAAGGTCAAATAAAAAGGTGAAATGAAAGAACAACAAAAACAGAAGATAGAGAAATGAAGGAGAGAGGAGAAACCAAGTAGATAGGAAAAAATAAGTAAAAGAAAAAAGGAAACAAAATAATATGAAACACAATAAGCAGGACACACACACACACAACCCAGGGAAACCAGCCTTCCCTCTTGGGACCCTAAGGAGCTTCTAAGGCTGCCAGTGTCCATCCATCAATCATCCTGCAGCCTGCCATCTATAGGTGATGTATCACCTATAGTGTGTAAAATAAGGGGAGAATTAAAAGGAAACCTTAGAAAACAAAAAATAACAGATCCAAGAAAACCTAAAACAAAACAAAATAAAAATGTTATAAGATTTCAGCTGGTTACCTGATAACATGGTGAATCACTCTCTAAGTACACCTGGGAATCAAACCAATGGCCTCATATATGCAAGGAAGGAAATCCTCCACAGAAATAAACTGGCTCCATAGGTTAACTAAGTTTCAAAAAGTTTATCTGTCTCTATTTACCTCCTTTCCCTCAGGTGGGATAGACCTCTAACAGTTTGTTGTTTAGATCTCTGCCCCTCTCTACTTTACTTCCTCTCTCTAATCTAGTTTCTCTCTCTCCCTGGATGGCCTCTCCCTATCAGGTTGGGGTCCTTCCAGATCTCAGAGGAAGCTCAGCTGGCCAAATTCAAGGCAAAGAAACCACCGTCCTGTCAGTCCCCTTTTCCTCCCAGGGAACGCTCCCTCACTCTGTTGGCAGGATTGAGCCAGGGGCTTCACCAAGGCCACTTGCTCTGAGGGAGGGGCACACATGCTCTTTCCAGCGACAGGGGTGAGCTACTTAAGTTTTCCTTGGACTTCTTTATCTGTCCAGTTCCCTCCTGGATGATTCAGAGCACTTCCAGTTCTACATACATCCAAAGCAAATCCCTTGGACAGGTCCTCACCCTTTCTCTGCCTTTATGTGAGAGTCAAGCCCCATCTACCTACCTCAATGTCATTTTCCTGGGTGTATGAGAGTCACATTAGATGCAATGACATAATCAGGCTGGAAGGGAAACACTGGAAAAAGTGATTCCATGCAAATAGGAATTTAAAAAGATCTTAAGTAGTGATACTAATATCAGACAAAATAGATTTTAAATGCAAAACTGTTATAATGGATGAAGAAGATCACTATATGTTAACGAATGGAACAATTCACCAAGAGGAAATAAAAATAAAAAATATTTATGCATCTAACTTAGGTGAATCAAAATAAAAGAGGCAAACACTGGCACAACTGGAGGGAGAAATTGATGTCTCTACAATAAATGTTGGAGATCCAACACACTATTCTCAGCATTGGATAGACCATCTGATCAGAGGATAAATAAGGAAACTGAGTTTGAATAAGATGATAAATGAAGTATACCAGACATACATTTATAGAACATTACACCCCAAAACAACATCACAAACATTCTTCTCTCAAGTTCTCATTGACTCTTCTCTAGGGTAGAACTTCTGTGTGGATATAAGTCAGATCTCAATAAATTTTAAAATATTGAAATTTAAAAAAGCACTCTGATTATAATGGTACTAAGTAGGAAATTAATAACAGGTAGAAAAGGGAAAACTCATAAGTGTATGTAGATTAAACAATACACTCTTAAATAATCAGTTTTTCAAAGACAAAATTGCAAGGAAAATCAGCAAATATCTCAAGATGAATGAAAACAAAGACACAACACATAAAAACTTACGGCCACAGAACAGATGTAGCAGTTGAGCATCTCCTTCCAATGTATGAGGTTCTTGGTTCAATTACCTGTCCCTACTAAAAAATCATAGCAGTTTTTTGCCTTCAGTGTTTACTTTTAAAAAGAAGAGTTAAAATCAAAGCCCTAAAGCATATCTGGAGGAACTAGAGAAAAAGCTGCAAACCATCCCAAAAAGCAAGCCAAAGAAAAGAACCAATAAAGATTAAAGCAGGGATAAATAAAAATAGATATTAAAAATAGAAAAAAAGAATCAACAGAACCAAAATTTGGTTCTTTGAGAAGATTAACAAAATTGAAAAATCCTTAGCTAGTTTAAGCACTGAGAAAGAGAGAAGATGCAAATAAATAAAATCAGAAATGAGATAAGGGACACTAACACTGACCCAGCAGAAATTAAAATATCAAGAGATATTATTAACAACATGCCAACAAAACTGACTATTCTTGAAATGCATGAATTGTAGAACCCATCAATAGCCCACACTGACCCTAGAAAAAATCAAAGACCTTAACAAGCCAACCACAATTTTAAAAAATGAAACAGTCATCAAGAATCTCCCCAAAATGAAAGGCCCAAGACCAGATGGCTTCACAGTGAATTTTACCAATCATTCAAACATGATCTAATACTGATCTTGCTCAATCTCTTCCAAAAAAATTGAAAAGGAAGCAATGCAACACAATTTTGTCTCTGAAGCCATCACCTTAATACTAAAGCCAAATAGAAATATTATGGAAAAAAAATTATAGACAAATATCTCTAATGAATATAGATGTAAAAACTTTCAATAAGATACTGCCTAGCCAAATTCAAAAGCATATTAAAATTATACACCATGATCATATGTTTTTCATTTTGAGGAACTGATGCCAGGGACTGAAACTAGGACCTCATATGTGGGAAGTCAATGCTCAAGAACTGAGACACATTGGCTACCCTGAGTTAGTTTTTTTCTTTGTTTGTTTATTGTTTGTTTTTGTTTTTAGGTAGCACCAGGAAGGGAACAATAAGACCTCACATGTGGGAAGCAGGTGTTTAACTACTTGAGCAATATTCACTCCCTGATCATATGGGTTTAATAACAGCTATGCAAGGATGGTTTAACATAAGAAAATCAATCAGTGTAATATACCACATTAATAAATTGAAGAAAAAAATCACTTCATTATCTCAAATGATCAAGAAAAGGCATTTGACAAAATATATACCTTTTGAAAAAAAACTCTCTGAAACATAGCAATAGAAGAAAATTTTCTCAATGTGATAAAGGTCACCTATGAAAAACCCATGACTAACACTGTACTGAATGGTGAAAGACCATTTTTCCCAAAGAGATCCACAAAAAAACAAGGATGTCCACTATTTCTGCTGTTATAGAATATTATGCTGGATGTTCTAGATAGAGCAATTAGGCAACTAAAAGATATAAAAGGCACCGAAATAGAAAAGGAAGAAGTAAAACTTTCACTATTCTCTGAGATTATGATCCTTTCTTAGGAAATCCTAAAAAACTATTAGAACTAATAGATAATTTCAGCAAAGTGGCAAAATACAAGATTAATATGCAAAAAATCAATAGAGTTTCTATACAGCATTAATGAGCAAACTGAGGAGGAAGTCAGGGGAAAAAAATTCCATTTACAATATTAACTAAAATAATCAAATATTTAGGAATAACCAACCAAGGACATACAGACCCCTATTCAGAGAACTACAAAACATTGTTAAAAGAAACAAAGAAAGACCTCAATAAAATGAAGGACATTGTGAGTTCATGTGTTGGGACACTAAATATCACTTTTATTATCACTAAGATGTCTATCTTACCCAAACTGATCTGTAGATTTAATGCCATCCTGTTACAAATTCAAACAGTCTTCTTTGTAAAATTGGAAAAGACAGTTATCAAATTTATCTTGAAGCACACGGACCCCTGAATAGCCAAAACCATCTTTAAAAAGAACGAAGTTGAAGGATTTTCATTTCCTGACTTTAAAGCATATTATTTACCCAAAGTGGTAATAAACAGCATGTACTGGTATAAAGATAGATTGATTGATGAGATTGAATCAGGGGTTCAAAATCAAATCAAATCTATGGTCCAGTGACATTTGACAAGGCTGTGAAACCAACCCAGCTGAGTTAGAACAGCCTATTCAACAAATGGTACTGGGAAAACTGGATACCCATATCTGAAAGCAAAGGATCCCTATCTTACACCTCATTAGCTAAAATTAACTCAAAATAGGTCAAGAACCCATATCAAAAATCTAGAACCAAAAACTCCTAGTAGAAAACGTAGGGAAACAACTTTAAGATCTTAAGGTAGGTGGTGGTTTCTTGGCCCTTACACCCAAAACACAAGGAAAGAAATAAAAAATAAATAAATTGAACTTAGGGCTTTCTCAAAATAAATCACTTTTTTGTTTCCAACAATTTTTTAAGAATGTGAAATGCAGACTATTCAATGGGAGGAAATCTTCCGTAACCATCAATCCAACAAGCACTGCGCTTCCCGCGAGGCCAAACGTATCGCTGTTGTCGATGCCCTCGGCAGAAGCTTCCTGCAGCCGGTAACTTTCCCGCCCCTCGCCGCCCCAGCGGACGCAGGGGGCTGTGTCCTGCCCGCCCCAGCCTGGTCAGGATGGAGGGAGGCCGAGGGCGGCGACAGCAGCGGTCCCTTAGGCCTCGCAGTCTTCACGGTCCTCGCCCTCCCTCAGCAGCGTGGACAGAAGGAGCTGGTGCTGGTGGTTCCCCTGCTGAGGCTTCTCCCGGCAGGAGCGCGTCGCCATCTCCGCGGCGGGAGGAGACGCCGGGCACAGCCAAGGGGCGACAGGGGACGGGGCCAGGCCGAGGGAAGGCTCCCGGCGCCGCCGGGGCTGCGGGAGGACTCAGCCCAAGAAGCCGCGGCGGCGGCGGCTGGAAGAGGAGGAGCCACGGCCGTTGTGGCAGCGCCTACGCGTCCATCCTCCTCGCACTCGCCTCGTCGCCGCTCCAGCCCTGCACGCCCAGCAGGAGCCCGCGGGAGCCGGGGGAGTCATTTATGTATCTTTCTTAATACTGGAGAAACAAGTGAGGTTGTTTTAGAATTATATAAGGTAACTGAACACAATTGTTTAGATTGACACTTCGATAAATTGTTAAGCTGCCTTTTGTCTATTTTATTTTTTGAAGTTGAGATGAAGTTAGAAAAAGAAAATCAGTGAGGGAGTTGATGTAGTTGGAGTGGTTGAACTCCTACTTGCAGCTTAGGTGGTCCAAGGTTCAATCTCCGGTACCTCTTTAAAAAAAAAAAAGGCAACAAAAACGGTGGGCGTGACGTCATCAACACGGCGACGGAAGTCATACCCTGAAATAGCCTCCGCTGACACTCTGGGGAATGGTAGACTGGAGAAGGACGCCACAAATGCTGAACCGAAGAAAGAGAAAGCTATCAGGTAGGAAACTTCCATCCAGGACCTACCGGTCCTCTTCCCTTCCCTGTCAATTGGCCCTGGCAAAACTTGGGAGTTCTCCAGAGGCAGCAAGCAGCCTGGTTCCCTCTCACTGGGGAAACAGATTTTAGAGGAACTCAAAGCAGTGAGTCAGAACTCCATGTATGGATATCCAGGTACAGAGACAGAAGCCCACACAGACCCGGTGCTGAAAACAAGCTGCAAAAGAATGCTGAAAACAAAAGGCCCAGTTTTAGGGGGTGGGGAGTAAAATCACTGCAGAATGAGTATGGATGAGCGGCGCACCCCCTCAATTCAGTTACTGTTGATGGAATTTATTAAATGCAGAGTTAACTTTTCTGAGGGGATCTCACCATTTTGGAATGACCCTCCCTGACTCTCAGAGTCAGGATAACCTAGTAGGGAAGAAACTTTTGGCAGAAAAGCCTCACAGAGAAAAATGGAGGGGGAGGGTTGAACTGAACTGCTGCTAGACAGGAGAATCCCAGAAATGAAAAGTGTAAGGAAAATGGGGCTCTGAGTGACGGAGATAATTAAAGCAAATCATGGGAGCTGGGGACAAATATGTGCACAAAAAGAAACAGAACAGATCAAGATTCCTGGAAAAGGAGAGGAAATAACCTGTCAAGTTATGGCAGGTTGTTATGTTTCAGGTTCTGGTGAAAGAAGAACTTAGAAGAGCTAGAAACTAAATTAAGCTTCAGTTTGCTGATGTAGGGCTTAGCATGAAGGGCTCCATCTAGGGCCTACTTAATTTATTTACCAATTTCTCCCCAGTTTGATCTGGCTCTCAGCCATTGAGAGTAGTGATCAAAATGTTAGGGTTGAGCCCATTTTCAGTTACTGCCTAAAGTCTTGGAGTAGTACTTGCAGGTTATTTTCATGTTGGGCTCATAGATTGTCATGATGCCTGTTTTTCCATGATCATCATTTTTATGTCATGCCAGACATAAAGAAATCATTTGCTGGGCAAATGACCCCGGACATAAAAAACTCACAAGTGCCTAGGGACACACATTCAAAACCCTTGAGAGAAAAGAGTTTACCAGGGAGACTATAATGAGTACTAGAATGACAAAAGGCCCAACTGCCTGCATAATGGTATACTCCTAAGCTCAGAACCCATGATTTGACCCAACTGAAATCAACATGATCAAATCAGGGCCTTGAGGAAGGCCTTACCTTTTTAAACCATGTGATCTATTTAATTATTTCATGCAATTGTGTCTCAACTTCCCCAGGAAGTGTGTACCCAATAAAACAGGTGGTGTTGGCAATTGCAAAAATGCCTCCTTGTTTCAGCTAATAAGTAACAAGTTTAGCAATGCTATTGTCCAAATCAAGTTTAACTAATAAATCTAATAACTTGCTGTGCAGCTTTAGCTCTAGCAGTAAATTCAGTAATTTATCCTATTGTGATTGATAAATATCTAATCCTGTTTTCATTCATGTTAACCCCAAGGCAAGGTATCAGCAATCTGCCAAAAGAGGCAAATCCAGAGTCATTAACTCCCTGAGTAAATCCTGTTTTCCCTGAGACTGTAGATTGAGGGGAGTAGTCCCGTGAAAAGTTTCAGATTTATTACAGATTCCAAAGGGACAGTGATGAGACCAAATACACATTGCCCAGACATTTATTAGTTATTAAGGTAATTTACTGCCCAGACAAATATCTAATAACATTTCCACAATAAAAATATTGCCTGATAGAATCATATAATTACAGTCAAGGTGATATTGTTTATTAATTCATTACTAGGAATACTATTATTTTTCTGTAGTATTCAAGAGTCTGTGGTATTAAGAGTACAAATGAAGAGGTGACCAAAATTTATTTGTGTTGTGAATCTTTTGCAGATCCAGTACCTTAAACCTGAAAGTTGGCATGCATTGTTAAGATAACTTGTAGTTTGTGGAGGCATGTGAACTATTATAGAAAGTTTTCCAACCTCTTCCATGTTATCTTTATACTTCTTTCAACCAGTTTTATATAGTGTGGTTGATACTGAGCAAAAGCAGATTCTTTCCTTCCAATACACTTTAAAGATAAATTCCTGAGGTATTGTGGTTTCAAGTGAGAAAAGTTATCTGCTAAGGATAGTAAAGATAGCAATGGCCCAAAAATTTGCCTCTTTGGTTGTGTGAGGAGTTCAGGGTTTTTATGGATACAAATGGGAAGATACAGAGGTTACAATCACAATAGTAAATATACACAAGCTCGTTTTCAAATAACAATGAACAAATGTAAGTTTAGTCTAGAGTAAACTCCACAATAGTAAGTATACACAGGGGTGAGAATAATTTTGAAATAATTATAAACAGTGTAAAGTCAGACTGGAATAACAATCATAATAGTAAGAATACACAAGGGTGAGTCTAGTTTGCAGCAACCATAAAGAAAGGTGAGGTTGACCTATCCATTTTCAGGTATTTCAGGTATTATCTTTGGACTATTCTATAATATACAGATAAAATAAAAAGGAAAGCATCTGTATAATGAGTCAGTAATCATAAACTTTTATTAATTCTTAATTTTTTGTTACAAGGTTACAGATCCAAGAAAGCTTAAAGCAGAGTAAAGAAGACCTTGGATCTACTATTCATATTTGATATGAAGCAAATGGTGCTGCCTGATCCAAAGATACTGAAGCATTTGCAATAACAAATTTGATTTGGGTAAAATAATGTCCCTTGCAATGTTTATAGATCAGGATTTATGGTGACAATTCCGATAGTCTGTAAGGCCACCTTCCTTTGAAATGTCCTTGGAGAAGCTGACAATGGCATTGTCTTTCCAGGCCAGTGCAAGGATAAAGCATAGGGAAATAAAAAGATTTTATGCATTATAAGTATTAGTGAGGTAGGGTCTGTGTGAAAACTTGTTTATGTTAGGACTTATTTGTCACCTTGGGGATAAGTAGTCTATTTTGTGACATTTTCTAATTCCCTTCCTGGCTAATTTGATTTTCAAATCTCCATAATTAGCCCAGGAATCTGATGGAATTTTTTTTTCTTAGTTGAGTAATGTGGATGCATGGCTCCACACCCTGTAATTACGTTGTATTACCAGAAGTTAGGAGTACTTGGCAGGAGTCCTATTAATGAGGATCTGGGGCTGTCTTTTGTATGTGTCATTTCCAGTAGACCCATTATCTTGGTGACAGATTATGATTAATGGAGTATCTGTCATGTAGGACAGGAAAGATATCCTTTACTTGTGGAAGATAATCTTTGGCATAATGCATTAAGGATTTGTAAACTGGGTCATGTCATGGTGTGACAATAAGTGATCAGATCTCAATTTATTCTCAGTGATAAGTCTGCTAGGAACAATTTCATATGGGGGAGAATTTAAGTTTCCTGAAAGGAATGCTATGAATAAACAGAGTCCCACAGGTAAAATTTTGGGCCAGAAAAGGCTAGGTTCTTTAGTTAATTTAGACAGTATTAATTTAAGTTTATAGTATAGCTGTCTTACTAGTGGCTCTTTTTGCATGAAAATATGCAAGTGCCTCTTAAAAAATATTCAGTCTCAGTCCTTTTTGTGTAAGCTTTTATTTTAATGATGACAACTGTAGATGGGAGTATATTGGTAGAAAGGAGATAATTTACTAGTCCACAATTTTCACCTGGCTTACAAGAAATGAGGAGCCCTCTTGGCTTCCATGGCATGCTGAAGCTCAAGGGTTCTTAAACCAGGGGAAAGATTTCAGAGGGTTTTTGAGCTTGAATTGAAAATTTTAATTTAAAGACATGACAATGTTGATTGTCTATTAAACTATCTGCCATCACCTTCTGAGAAGGGGTCTGTGGTTTTCACCTGACTGGCAAAGCGTCCATGAATAAAAGAACCCCTGCTAATGATATTAGCACAAGGTCCTTCTGATATAAAGCAGGGTTGGGTAAGAGCACAGAGTTCATCCTTTTTTTGTGGAAGAAAATTGTGGATGGCTACCTTATTCAATCAGTAAGTGGTATAGCCTGTTTGGAATGTACCATTAGCAATGCTAGCATAAGAAGCATTAATAAGCAGTGGCATCTGGGTAGATCATAAGAACATGTATGGGGTCATTAATTCTGAAGTTATCAGTTGACAATCATGGTGAATCCCCTCATTGGATAAAGGTAGCAGAGTAGCAGTGTCAGTAACATTGCAGCATTTTAGGTAAAGGTTAAGAGGTAACATAGAAGGACATACTTATGTAAGAAGTCAATTTTCTGGAGGAAAAATATTAAGCCTGCTCAGATTTAAGTTCACTGAGGCTATACTTAATTTGGTAGTTTCTGCTGCATCTTTAACACTATTTGGGTAAGAACAGGCAAGTGCATCAAGGTGGAGGCTGTAATATGTAATAGATTTGGAGTTTCCTCTGTGTTATTGAATTAACATCCCTAATACTGGGTTATATAACCATTTACTCCAATTATTTCCTGTTAACAAGGAGAATAGATCCTGATTGAATCTATGAAAATAATTATAAAACTGTAAATTTAAGAATATTCAGTAAGAGTTTTCAGACTCTGGAGAGGTCAGGCAAGGAGATAAAGATGAATGTTTTATGAATTATAGATATCTTAATTCAGTAAGTGTCACTTGTATCTAGAAAATAGAACAATAAAATAGCAATAATCCAAAGAAAACTATGATCACTCTTTATCAGTTCATTTAGCTCTAAGTAATTAAGCTGTGTTTCATTAGATCTTCGGTTATAAATCTCAAGAACAAATCAGATTCTTCATTAAAATTCTGGAGATCTTGACGGTACAGTGGTATGCTCTCAAAGTTATTTAAGGAATGTCATTAGAAGCTGGTGCCTCAGATAACTTGGCATAGTTCTTCCCATAGGTCTCTGAAACAGCCCTTTATGTTGAAGATGAAGCACACTGATCTGTAGCTGATTGCAAGAGTTTTCAGGGAAGCATCAGAATAAAAACTACCTGTAGATGACAGAAACTTAAAATATTCATGGTTAACTTATTGCTGTTTCACAAAAGTGAACAATCAGGTGATAGGATACAAAGCATTATTCGAAGAACAACTGAAATTATGACCAATAACTACTGTCTAGTATCAGACTTTTCAGCACTTGTACAACTCCTGGCCACTGTGTATATTGATAAGTCTCTAAGAATTTCATATAATTTCTGAAATGTTTATGTATTTTAACATTTTATCCTATAATTTAGCCAACAGAAAGTTACAAAATCATTTTTAATTTGATAGCACTTCCTGTGCAACTGATAACATATCAAATAAAACTAACTAGTTTGTCACCTATCTTTTTACAAGGTATATTAGTCAGCCAAAGGGGTGCTGATGCAAAATACCAGAAGTCTATTGGCTTTTATAAAGAGTATTTATTTGGGGTAGAAGCTTACATTTACCAGGCCGTAAAGATAAGTTACTTCTGTCACCAAAGTCTACTGCCACATGCTGGAGCAAAATGGCTGCTGATGTCTGTGGGAGTTCAGGCTTCCTAGGTTCCTCTCATCCCAGGGCTTGTTTCTTTCCAGGCTCAGCTGTCCTGCTTGCTCCACAAGGCCAGCAGTAAACTATCAAGTGACTAGCTCTGTCTTTTTCCCTGGAGCTCAGTTCTTTCTGGGCTCAGCTCTGTGCTCCACTCTGTGCTTAACTTCCTGGGCTCCAGCTCAAAACTCCAGCATGAAAACCCCAACATCAAAACTCCAACTAACTCCTCTGCTCTGCCATGTAGTCCTTTGGTGGGCAGGGACTCAGCATGCCACTGACATGACCCAACCAAAGCCCCAGTCATAATTCAATCATATGCAGGTACAGACCAGTTTACAAACATAATCCAACATCTATTTTTGGAATTCAGAAACAGTGCCAAGCTGCCACACAAGGGGAAAGAGAAAAGCCCAGGGTCCAAGGGCCCTCTGGAAAATCCCAGTGAGAGTTTGAGAGCAAGATGATAGTCTTTATTGTTCAGTTTTTGGAAGGAAATAGTCAGAAGTTGTCAGGTTTAAACATTTGATAAATAGGATTATGGGAAACAGTAAAACAATATTTAGTTCCTTAACGGAAGTGACATTAAAATACTTTATAAATAAAGAGAGGCAGTAGCATGGTGGTAAAAAAAAAATTATTTCAAAAGGGAGAAGACATTTTCTAAAACAGTTAAATGATGTTTATATAAAGGACATGAAACACAGGTGATCTCTTTCTGATAAGCTACAGAGTCTTTCCCTCTAAGTAGGTTATTCAGATGTTTTAGAAAAGGCTTTTATTATTAAGAGTAGACCAATAATCCAAGGATACTTTGTCATTGTAAAGGAAAGAAAATCAAATACTCATTTTGCATGAAGATTGTCTAAGAAAACTTAAAAATCTTATAAATTTATCAATTTTTAACCACCCATGACCATGACAGACAAGATCCCTTTTCTGAAAACCTTCTACAGCTTTCTATATCTATTCAGATTGTCCTACATATTCCTTTTTATCATTCTGTAAAACCCTGTCATTTTACATTTCGGCAAAGCTATTTTCCATTCCCGTAAGAAAACTCATCCTGCATACCTTATATATTTGTTATCAAAAAGATCTTGTAAACTGTCTTCAACCCAACATCTTTCAAAAGTCAATTTATGTTTTTTGATCAACTTAAGGATCTACTAGATATAATGCTGTATTATTTTATTAGAACACTGCGTAAATTTAGGAAGAACACATCAAACTATAATAAAATTGTATGCTTATATTCTACGTAGTACTGCTAATTCCAAAGACATAGCTATTTTTATTTAGTTAATATTCAGTCAGTCCTATTTGATTAGGGTTTACCTGAATTAATGTGAAATTTAATTTTTTTAAGAAATTTGGATTTCTGTGTATTCTCATTCTCCATTTTCACTGGAACTATTAGAAGTTTGTTTTCCTTAATTTCTGGAATGATAGGTATATTAATTTATATATAAATATCTTTAAGCCAACTTGAGTAAAGTTCTTTCAAGGAAATTCATAAGTTACTTTGGTAATACCATTCAGAGGTAGGAAAATTTGATACATCAAACATATAGACAGATACAAAAAGAGAGCTTATAGCTTCAATTAAAGCTAATTAAACCATTTGTCAAACACAAAAACATAGAAATAAAGAAAACATAGATATCGTCTGAACATACACTTTCTCATTTGTCTTTTGCAAAGAGTCCTTTAATGAAACCAGTTTTCTTGCATTATCTTAGTATATTCTGATTACTAAGTAATGTAGGCATTCCATTTAGTTTAGTTTTGGAGCCCCTTTTCTAAAATGATGAGTAATTTTGTCTAATTGGATATATCCCAAGGTGGACATGGGAACTCCAGATTGTCTTTGGTAAGAATTTGACATTTTTTAAGATTGATACAGCTTCCAGTCCCATAATTATTTTTTATTTTTAAAGAAACTTTAGATTATATAAATGTTACATAAAAATATAGGGGATCCCCATAAGTCCTACTCTTCCCTCTACACACCATCCCACGTTAACAACATCTTACATTATTGTGATACATTATTATAGTTTATGAACACATATTGAAGCATTGACACTAACCATGGATTATAGAGTACAGCATAGTTTACACTCTGTCAGGCACAATTTTGTAAGTTATCACAAAATATATAATGGCCTGTATCTGTTATATTGCAGCATCATTCTGAATAATTCCATTGTTCCAAAAATGCCCCATATTACACATATTCCTCCTTCTCTTTCCACACAGAACCTTCCATGGCCACTGCCTCCATTTCAATGCTAAAAGTTCTTCCACTGCTTGAATAATAATAGATTTATAGTAGAATAATAGTAAATCTATTTTAGTCCATTTTTCATTACACAATCTTGTGGATTTTGGGATAGTGATGCCCAGACTGCACCTAATTGAAAGGGGACTTTGATCCCAAGAGACAGATAGATGGACCTATCTTGCTTGCTTGTAGTTGTAGACTCTGTTCCTTGGAATGGCTGTTGTCCATTACCATCACCTTGTTAGTTGTCCTGGGTGAGGCCAGTTAACTGGAGAGTAGGTTTTGCAGCTCTGCTGAGGTTCAGAGCCCAGTTGGCATGTGGACAGACGAAAGATTTAAGTGTCTTGGACATATGCCTATCAAGTATGATACTATTTATAGCTTCAGATAGATGGGGCAGAAAAGCCATGTATAGTGAAACCACAAATGAGTCCAGCTCTGTCACAATGGGGAGCATAAATTCCAAAGTAAGGCTCACTATCAGGGTGCCAAATTCCTGTGCCATCTGCCCTTCCTGTAGTGTCTGGACATCTCCAGAGTCCTCAGGAGCCCCACTATTTCAGGCACTACTTACTGTGGCAGTCAGTGAGATCCTGCTGAGATGTGCATAAGGGTAACATCTGGAATGACCTCCTGACTCAAATCTCTTAGCCATAAAAACTTGTGTTTACCATTTCCCCCTTTGGTCAAGGTCTTTTTCCAGGTGTATTGCTAGTTGGTGCTTGGTAATAATCCCTTGGCTCCAGGGAGGCTCATCCCCAGGAATCATGTTCCATGTTGGGGGGAAGGTAGTTTGTTTATATACTGAGTTTGGTATAGAGAGATGCCGTATTTAAGCAACAAGGAAGCCTTCAGGAGGTAATTCATAGGCAACATATGCCAGAGTTCCAGAGGTAGAGAATAAAATTTTAGATACACTTGAGAATCCCGTTTTTATCATTTCACTTCTTACCTTGTACACGTACAAAGAAACCAGTAGTAGCAGAAATGAAACTGGTCTGTACAAAAGGTCTAGGGACTTAGGCTAAACGTTTGAACTTTCTTATCAACAAGATTAACCCACTAACCTTTGGACTGACAGCTAGTGAGATCAAAGAGCTCAAACACAAAAATAGTGGACCTCAGATCTGAGGGAGACTCCTCCAAGAATCTTGGCCATGGTGGGGAGGAAAGACAACACAAAGGGTTCAGCAGGCATTTTTTTCTTTCTTTTTGTCTCTAGAGTCCTTAGCAGTCACCTTGGATCATCTTAGCCAAAACTGCCCCCCAAAAAAAACCAAAAAAATTCCAAATGAAAGTTATTTTTTTGGAGCTCCTAGGTTTTTAAAGCAATTCATGAATCAGTGAACATACAATCCCTAAAATGGAAGGGAGTTTAGAAGACTGAGAGCAAAAAGTCTTCTATAAATAGGACAATGTAGTCTTAAAGAAAATAATATTATTGCTTGACACAGGATAGTTTTCCTTATTCGGCTTAGCCTTCACTTAGAGGAACTATCTATAGAAGAAAAAGGGATCTGTTGAATTATGTTTGGTTGTTCTCAGGTTTCAGGTTCTGGGATAGGTGCATTAAGAGACAGGAAGTTAGTTAAACTTTAGTTTGCTGGCATGGGGCTTAGAATGAGGGACCCAGGCCTATGTAACTTATGTGTCATCTCATAGGCTTTTCTCACTTCTTGCATTAAGAAAAATCTTAACTACTTTCTCAAAAGAAATTAGAATAATTTCCACAATTCAAGAAAGCACATATAAAAGTACCATATCCTGAAAAAAAAAAAAAACCTACCTTTTAAGAGCTTATGGACTGGGAAGCAGATGTGGCTCAAGCAGTTGGGCTCCCATCTATCATATAGGAGGTCCAGTATTCAGTTCCTGGGGCCTCCTGGTGAAGACAAGCTGGCCTGCATGGTGAGCTGGCCTGAGTGGAGAAATGGCACACACAAGGAGCTGACCCATGCAGGAGTGCTGGCCCAGGCAGGAATGCTGGCACACACAGAGTGCTGACCTGCAAAGGAGAGCTGATGCAGCAGGATGATATAATAAAAAGATAAAGAGACAATAAGAGAGAGAGCAGACCAGGGAGGTGAGATGGAATGAGCACCTCTCTCCCGTTCAAGAAGGTCCAAGGACGCATTCCTAGTGCCACCTAAAGAGAAGAAGACAAGTAGACACAGAAGAACACACACCAAATGGACACAGAGATCAGACTGAGCATGAACACAATGGGGTGGGGGAGAAATAAATAAATAAATCTTTAATAAAAGAGCTTTGGACCCACCATACATGTTTTATACAATAGGATGAAGAAAAATCTTAAATATTTGAAAGGGATAACCAATATTCCCTTTTCAAAAGGAAATAAAACCCAAAAATAATGAGAAACATGGAAAATAATCTATGAACTGAAAATTAAGGGGGAAAACTCTTGTAAATAACCTTGGCACAAATAATAAAGTACATTATGAAAAATAATTATAGTTGAATACATTATGTAAAATTACCAGAGTCACAAATCTAAACCAATATTCCTAAGATAATTGCTAGTTTTGTATTTTGTAAAATACTTACGTAAATTAAAATTAATGATTAATTGACATAACCTAAAAAGAAACATTATTGGGGTGGAGACATAGGCGTTAACAGAGAAGCAAAAAATAATTCATTTATAAATGGAAAAAGTAGAAGAAATTTCTAAGATACAGGTGAACATTCCTAATAGTTCTTTCTGCCATGAAGATAGTGTTCTATGACTGCACAGTCCATTACAGAAGCCACTAGCCCATATAGCTATTGGGCACTCAAAATTTGTTTAGTGCTTCTAAAGCACTGAATTTTTAGTGTTATTTAAATTTGCTTAATTTAAATTTAACAGTCACCTATGCTTATTGCTTACAGTATATTGAACAGAAAAGACCTAGAACCTTGGACAACATAATTAAAAGTAATGAAATAGATTCAAAAAATGAAAAAGGGATCAAATAAAAAAATTGAAAATACTCAGGACTTATAAAAGTGCAAGTAAATATGGACTGCTCACGTTATTGTTTGGAGAACTCCCCTCTCCTTCCCTCCCCTCCCCTCCGCTCCCCAATTGTCTGCTTTCTGTGTCCATTCACTGTGTTGTTTTCTTCTCTGTCTGCTAATATTCTTGTCAGCAGTACCAGGAATCTGTGTCTCTTTGTCTTGTGTCATCTTGCTACATCAGCTCTCCCTGTGTGGGGCGCCACTCATGGGCAGGCTGTACTTTTTTCGTGCTGGGCGGTTCTCCTTATGGGGCATACTTCTTGCGCATGGGGCTCCCCTAAGCAGTGGACACCCCTGTGTGGCACGGCACTCCTTGCGTACATCAGCACTGCATGTGGGCCAGCTCATCACGCGGGTCAGGAGGCCCTGGGTTTGAACCTTGGACCTCCCATCTGGTAGGCAGACGCTCTTATCCATTGAGCCAAATCCGCTTCCTGCATACCTTTTTAAAATAGTCCAACTACATAAAGACTGTATTCCAGGGGTCACACCCTGATTACACAGATAATAAAACTAGTCAGTGCTTCATGCTCTGGGACACATACTGTTCGTCGTCAGTGGATTTACAAGATCAAAATGATAACTCTCAGATGATGTTGGATATGTAAGAATATTGTGAAGAGAAATTATGAGCGTTCATTCATTTCTTCAAAATTTCTTTCGCTAGCATTATGTGTACTAAGAAATAGTCCAGGTCCTGAAGATTCATTAGGGATCCTAACACGATCGTTCTCTATAGATATAAGGCTGGGATTCTCTGAAATAAATCTGGAAAAAATAAATGGAAGATGAATAAATAGGAATATTTCAACACGACTAATGATGCAACAAATTCAACAGATTACTGGGATGAAGGATGGTGGGAGTGGTAGGGTAGGAGCTACATAGTAATCTCTAGAATAGGATGAATATGTTAGTAATTATCTGAAAGAATACTGAAAGCCAATTTTATACTTGTTTTTATAAGGGGAAATTATGTAAAGATTATAGTGCGTAACACAGTGCTGGACATAATTTTATTGCTATCTTATTCACAATTGAATTGTACAAATATTGGAGAGAAAAGGTTTCTTTTTAATTTGCCATTTTTATTTTATTTGATGATAAATATGGTATTTTTTATACATGGAAAATAAATATGAGAAAATAAGTGTTAATTAAAATTTAGATACTTTGTGTATATTCACATTTAAACAATAAAATGTTTTATATTCTAGAGAAAATTGGATTTCTCTGAATAAAATCTCATACACTTTCTGTACTTGACCTTATCTGTACCATTTCTATTAAGATGAAATTCACATAACAAAATTAACTAATTTAAAGGTACAGTCAGTGACATTTAGTACATTCACCATGTTGTGCATCAGCTTTATCTAATTTCAGAAAATTTTATCAACTCCAAAGGAAACCTCATAGACACAAAAGGAGTTACTCCATATTTCCCACTCCCCTCAGTCCCTGTCAACCATTAATCATCTTTCTGTCTCTATTTACTTGCCTATTCTGGATACTGCATATAAACTGAATCTTTTAAAAATGTGACCTTTCCTATCAGGCCTAAGTTTCGAAAACACTTAACTGTTTTCAAGTCTTCCATGGTGTAACTTATTCCAATACTTCATTCCATTTTATGACAACAAAGTCCAAAATGTGTATGGATATTACACATTTTGATTATCCATTCATTAGGTGATAGAAATTTGGGTGGTTTCTACCTGTTATTGTAAATAATGCTAATATGAACATTTGTACACAGTACTTGAATGTCTTTCTTCAGTTTTGGCATGTATATATCAAGGAAGAGATCTGCTAGAGCATCAGAAAATTCTGGGTATATTTTACTGAGGAACTGCATAAATATTTTCCAAATGGTTGTACCATTGTACATACCTACAAGCTATGTACAAGAATTCCAATTTCTCCACATCTTCACCAACAGTTATTTTAGATTTTCAAAAAAGTATAACCATGCCAGCAGGTTTGAAGTGATGTCACATTTTGGTGTCAATTTTCATATCCCTAATAACTAAAGATGTTGAGCATTATTTTGTGATTGTCATCCAATTGCATGTATTCCTTGAGAAAATGTCTCTTCAGATACTTTGCCAATTTTTAGTTAGATTATTTGTCTTTATGTTAAAAGGTAAGGGATTTTAAAAAACATATACATTCTGAGATATAAGGCCCTTCTCAGGTATATGATTGAAAGTATTTTTTTTTTCTTTCATGTAGGTTGTCTTTTAACTTTCTTGATAGGATTTCCTTTGATTAAAAAGTTCTTAATTTTTGTGAAATATAATTTGGCTATTTTTGTTTCTAGTGATTTTAATTGTCATATCTTTTAATGTCATATCTAAGCATCAATTCCTACATCCAAAGAATTGAAGGATTATGCCTGTATTTACTTGTAGGATTGGGTATAGTTTTGCTCTTACATTTAACGCTCTAAATGACTTAATTATTTGTAAATATTTTATGATAAGGATCAAAATTTATGCTTTGCATGTGCATATACAGTTCCACCACCATATGGTAAAGACACTATTCTTTCCTGAATACAGACCTTGGTGCCATGTATGTTAAAAATAAATTGACTATATATATATATGTTTATTTCTTTTTTTAAAAAGATTTATTTATTTATTTAATTCCCCTCCCCCGGTTGTCTGTTCTCTGTGTCTTTTTGCTGCGTCTTGTTTCTTTGTCTGATTCTGTTGTCGTCAGCAGCACGGGAAGTGTGGGCGGCGCCATTCCTGGGCAGGCTGCACTTTCTTTCACGCTGGGCAGCTCTCCTTATGGGGTGCACTACTTGCGCGTGGGGCTCCCCTACGCGGGGACACCCCTGTGTGGCAGGGCACTCCTTGCGCGCATCAGCACTGCGCATGGGCCAGCTCCACATGGGTCAAGGAGGCCCAGGGTTTGAACCGCGGACCTCCCATGTGGTAGACGGACACCCTAACCACTGGGCCAAAGTCCGTTTCCCTGTTTATTTCTTAAGTATCAATTCTATTCCATTACTGTAGGTGCTTACCTTTATGCTAGTATCACACTATTTTAATAAATGGGGATTTGTATTATGTTTTGAAATAGTAGAATTGGATATCTTCTAATTTTGTTCTTTTTCAGTATAATTTTATCTATTAAGAACTCTTTATAATTCCATGATTTCAAGGGTAAGCTCTTACAATTTTTTTTAACAGATCAACTTTATTGATATATATTAATAAACCATAAAATTCATCTGAACTGTACCATCCGTGGTATTTGGTATAATCACCTAGTTTTACATTCACCACATCCATTATTTTTAGAGCATTTTCATTGGGAGGTGAAGAATTTACTTATTTGTTTCTTTGGTTTTTTGTTTATTATTATATTTTTTAAATGGGCTATGAGGCTTTTTTTTTTAATATGTTTTTATTACAGAAGTTGTAAACTTACAAAACAATCATACACATGTGTAGAATTCCTATACAACATGCCTTCATCAACACACCAAGCCATGGTGGAATATTTGTTACAGATTATGAGATAATATCTTCAGACTATTACCACCAACCATGGTCCATAGCATACATTTGGCACACTTTTCCCGTATTCTCCCTTTATCAACATAGTACATCTTTGGCATAGATACAGGAATAATACAGTATTGCTGTTAACTACAGTCCATAGATCACCCCAGTTGTATTTTTCCCATGCTTCTCCACATTCACACCACCCTGTATTAGTGACATACATTTGCTTGAGCTCACAGAAGGACACTCTTGCATCTGTACCATCAACCACAATTCTCATCCACCTCTGGGTTTACTGTGTTATTCAGTCCCTATATTATTCTCTAGCTTTCTTTCAGTTGACAATTACATTCCTAGATGACCCTTTCAAGCTACATTCCCTTTTATAAACCAGCTGTTACTTACTATAACATGTTACTATTGACTCTATACATTCCCACACTTGTACACAAAGTTGATTAAAACTTCTACATGCGTTAAGCATCAGTAGTCCTTCTTGGGCTATGAGGTTTTGATATTCATTGCATTTCTAAATATTTGGGGGGTAGAATCGCCACCTTAACTATATTTAATCTGCCATTCCATTAAGTGGGATGAATTTCCATTTATTTAGGTCCTCTTTAATTTCTTTCAGTAATATTTTATAGATATTATACAAATCTTGCATACCTTGGTTAAATATTCACAGCAGTTTTATTATTTTTGATGTCTCTGGAAATTAATTTTTTCTTAATTTTCTTTTTGCATTCCTCACAATTTGTTTGCCTAAACACAACTGATTCATGCATGTTAATCTTTTACCCTGCAACTTTACTGCATTTATGTATTAGCTCTAATAGTTAGGGTGTGTGTGTGTGCATGAGTGTAAATAGGCATGTGTTTGTTTGGCTGCTGGGTTTTTCTACATGTAAGATCATGTCATCTCAGAATAGAGATAACTTTACTTCTTGTTCTAAAATATATTTTATTAGAGACTTGCGAAATTACAAAACAATCATGAACATATGTGGAATTCCTATACAACAACCACCCATCAACGCACTATATTGTTGTGGAACATTTGTTACAAATTATGAGATGATGTCCTGAGATTATTAGCACTAACTGTGGTCTGTAGTATTCATTTTGCATATTTTTTCCATCTCCCCTATTATGAACACAGTACATCTTTACATTGATACAAGAATATTACAGAATTGTTGTTAACAGTAGGCTACATTAATTATGTTTTTTCCATTTTTCTCCACATTCTTAGCACCCTGCAATAGTGATCTACATTTGCTGTATTTCATGGAAGGAGAGTTTGTACTATTAACCACAGTTCTTATCCACCTCTGGGTTCACTAGGTTATTCAGTCCCTAGATTATTCTAGAGCTTTCTTTCAATTTGCATCTTCATCCTGACTATCTTTTTCAGCCTCAATCCTATTCATGGACCACCTTTATTAGTTCTAGTTATTATGTGTACCATCAACTCTATCCATTTCCACACACATACAGTCAAGTTAATAAAAACTTCCACATACATTAAGCATCAGTACAGCTGCTGAGCCCTTCTCTTTTTCTCCTAATAACCTTTACTCTAGGTTTTAATTTCAGGTATTCTTCACATTTAATTCATACTAGTGAGATAATGCTATATTTGTCCTTTTGTCTCTGGCTTATTTCACTTAAAAAGTTTTGAATTTCATCCATGTTACCATATGTATCCCCATTTCATTTTTTTTTTAATATTTATTTATTTCTCTCCCCTTCCTTCCTGCCCCAGTTGTCTGTTCTCTGTGTCTATTTGCTGTGTGTTCTTCTGTGACCGCTTCTATCCTTATCAGCGGCACCGGGAATCTGTGTTTCTTTTTGTTGTGTCATCTTGCTGTGTCAGCTCTCCATGTGTGCGGCGCCTTTCCTGGGCAGGCTGCACTTTCTTTTGCGCTGGGCGGCTCTCCTTATGGGGCGCACTCCTTGCGCATGGGGCTCCCCTACGCAGGGAACACCCCTACGTGGCAGGGCACTCCTTGTGCGCATCAGCACTGCGCATGGGCCAGCTCCACACGGGTCAAGGAGGCCCAGGGTTTGAACCACGGACCTCCCATGTGGTAGACAGATGCCTAACCACTGGGCCAAGTCCGCTTCCCTCATTTTTTCTTAAAGCAGCATAGAATTCCATTATATCTATATACCACATTTTGTTTATCCATTCATTGGTTGGTGGACATGTGTTGATTCAGTATTTTGGCAACTATGAACATTGGTGTGCAAATGTCTGTTTTCATCACAGTTTTCAGTTCTAAATGTATTTCCATAAGAGGAATTGTCAGATCATATGGCACATCTACACTTAGCTTTCTGAGGAACTGCCAAACTATCATCCACAGAGGCCACACCATTTTACAATCCCTCCAACAGTGAAGGAGTGTTCCTTTTTCTCCACATCCTCTCCAGCACTTGTTTTCTATTTTTTAATAATGGCCATTCCATTTGGTGTAGGATGATATCTCATTGTCATTTTGATTTGTGATTCATTAATAGCTAGTGATATTGAAATTTTTTCATGTGCTTTTGGCCATTTATATTTCCTCTTTGGAGAAATATCTATTTAATTCTTTTGCCGTTTTAAAAATTGGATTGCTTGCTCTTTTGTTGTTGAGTTGTATGAGCTCTTTAAATACAATGGAAATGAAACCCTTATTGGATATGTGGATTCCGGGTATTTTTTCCTATTGAATGAAGGCCTTTTCACTTTCTCGGCAAAGTCCTTTGGATCACAAAAGTGTTTTTAAATTTGAAGAGGTCCCCTTGATCTCATTTTCTTTCATTGCTTATTATTTCAGTGTAAGATTTAAGACTCCACCTCATACCATATTTTCTTGTAGGAGCTTTAGGGTTTTAGCTCTTATGTTTAGTTTTTTGATCCATTTTGAGTTAATTTTTGTATAAAGTGTAAGATAGGGGTTGTCTTTCTTTCTTTTGGCCATGAATATCCAGTTCTCCAGGACCATTTGTTGAACAGGTTGTTCTGACCCTACTGGGTGGCTTTAGCAGCCTTTTCTATCACTTGTCTATAGATGTGATTGTCTAGTTCTGAACCACCCATTTGGTTCCATTTGTCTTTGTGTCTGTCTTCACACCAGTAGCATGCAGGTTTTGTTTTGTTTTTTGTTTTGTTTTTTGTTTTGTTTTTACCACTGTAGATGGGTAATATGATTTAAAGTTCAAAATGAAATTCCTCCAACTTCACTTTAATTTTTAAGATGTTTCTGGCTATTTAAGTCTACTTACCCTTCCAAGTAAATTTGATAATTATGTTTTCTATTTATTTACATAATAATGATGGAAGTTTTATCAGGATTGCATTGAATCTATATACCAATTTGGGTAGAATTGATTTCTTAATAATAATTAGTCTTCCAATCCGTGTGCATGGAATGTTCTTCCAATTATTTTGGTCTTTTAATATTTCTTCTAGCAATATATTGTAGTTTTCTGAATACCAGTGCCCTACATTCTTGGTTAAGCTTATTCCTAAATATTTGATTCTTTTAGACACTATTATAAATGAAATTTTTCCCCTGAATTTTTGCTCAGATTGTGGACTCTTAGTGTATAGAAACACCACTAATTTTTGCATATTGATCTTGTATCTTGCCAATCTACTGAAATTGTTTATTAGGTCTAGGAGCTTGGTGTAGATTTTTCAGGACTTTCTAGGTATAAGATCATATGGTTCACTGCCATGACAGATGGCCCTTCTTTGGAGTGGTTCACTGCCATGTCAGATGACCCTTCTTTGGAGTGGTGTTTCTGCGTGATGGAACTGGACTCAGATGGGATCTCTTTTCACAAGACTTTCATGCTACTTTACTGGAATTGTAGTTGGTGTTGGGGTTTAAGATATATTTAGGGGATTTGAATCTCTGGACTGACAATAAGATAGCCAGGCCCTGACCTCAACAGACTTCAGCTCCTACACTCTGATTTATTGGACTTACCTCACTCAGCTAACATGGAGTTGAAGAAGGACAACCACCACACCATGGAGCCTAGAGTGCCTACAACTGAAAGCAGGAGGATTGCATCCAGTATCCATGTGGAATCTGAGCCTCCTCTTGACATAGAGGTGCAATGGACACAACCAATCCAAGGTCCACAGAGAAAAGGTGGCATTGGTGTGGGAAAAGTGGCCATGGTGGCTGATGGGTATGGGGAATGGGAGGAAGAGATGAAATGTGGAGGCGTTTTTGGGACTTGGAGTTGCCCTGGATGGTGCTTCAGGGACAATCACTGGTCATTGTAAATCCTCACAGGGCCCACTGGATGGAACGTGGGAGAGTATGGGCTATGATGTGGACCATTGACCATGAGGTGCAGAGATGCGCAGAGATGTACTTACCAAATGCAATGGATGTGTCATGATGAAGGGAGTGAGTGTTGCTGGGGGGGGAGTGGTGGGGTGGGGGTGGTGGGGTTGAATGGGACCTCATATATTTTGAATGTAATATTTTTACAAAATGAATAAAATTTAAAAAAAAAAGATCATATCATCTGCAAATAGTGAAAATTTTACTTCTTCCTTTCCAATTGGGATGACTATTATTTCTTTTTCTTGTCTGTTTGCTCTAGCTAAAAGCCCTAGCACTATATTCAACAACAGTGGTGCCAAGACATCCTAGTCTTGTTCCTGATATCAATAGGAAAGGTTATGCTCTTTCACCATTCAGTACAGTAGTAGCGTTGAGTTTTTCATATATGGTCTTTATCAGGTTGAGAAAGTTTCCTTCAATTCTTATCTTTTGTAGTATTTTTATCAAGAAAGGAAACTTTCCTTTGTCAAATGCCTTTTCTACATCAGTTAAGATAATGTGATTTTTCTTCTTTGATTTATTAACTTGATGTATTACTCTGATTTTCTTGTGTTGAACTTCCTGCCTGCCTGGTATAAAACCCAACTGATCCTGAAGAATAATTATTTTAATGTATTATTCTATTCAGTTAGCAGGTATTTTATTTAGAATTTTTGCATCCATATTCTTTAGAGAAAGAGGTCTGTAATTTTCTTTTTGTAATATCATTATCTGGCTTTGGTTTTAGGGTGATATTGGCTTGATAGAAGGAGTTTAGTAGTGTTCCTTCTAGTCCAATTTTTTTGGAAGATCTTGGGTAAGATTGGTATTAAATCTTTATTGAATGGTTGATAGAACTCACCTGTGAAACCCTCTGGTCCTGGGCTTTCATTTTGGGGAGTTCTATCATGATGGTTTCAGTCTCTTGTGATTGGTATGTTTAGGTCCCCTATTTCTTTAAGGGCCAGTGTAGTTTGTTTGTACGTGCTTAGGAATTTTTCCATTTCATCTACATAGTCTAGTTTGTTGAACGAGTATACTTGTTCACAGTATACTATTTTTAAACAAATGAATTATATTGGTACATATTAGTAAAGCATACAATTCATCCAAAGTATAAAATCAGTAGTATTTCGTTGTGTATTCATTCATTTCAGTCATTATTACAGTATTTTCATTATTTCAATAATAGTAATAAAAGCTATTTCTGGCTATTCTTGCAGAATTATTTATTCACTAAGCGGTTTTATTGAGATATATTCACATATCGTATGATCTATACAAAGTGTATAATCAGTATCTTTTAGAATAATCAGTGTCGTACATTCATCATGTTGAAAAATTATACAATTTCATTACTTCAAACAGAAAAATTCCACATCCCTTAACATTCCTTCCCAGTCCTACATAACCATGAATCTAATTTCATCTTTACAAATTTATTTATATTTGCATTTTATATAAATGAAATCATAAAATATGTTTAACAATATGTTTAGTTCATAGTACCACAAGCATATCATATTTGTCCTCTAGTGTGTGGCTTGCTTTACTCACCATAGAGTCCTTCAGGTAATCCATGTTGTCATATGCTTTATGACTTCATTTCTTCCTACATGTGTGTAATATTCCATCATGTGTATACACCACAGTTTGTTAATACATTCATTGGACACATGGGTTGTTTCCACTTTTGTTTGTGTCACCAATCTCAGTTCTTATTGGTATATATCCAGTAATATTATTGGTATTGCAGGGTCATGTGGAAAATCTATATTCAAATTCTTCAGGAATTGCCAAACAGGACTCCACAGTCACTGTACCATTCTACATTTCCACCAACAGTGAATATGTTTTCCTATTTGCCCACATCCCCTCCAACACTTGTAGTTCTCTGTTTTAATAGTGACCATTCTGATAGGTGTGAAATGTCTCACTGGAGTTTTGATTTGCATTTCCCTAATCATTAGTGATGTTGAGCATTTTTTCTTGTGTTTTTTTGCCATTTATATTTTTCCTTTGGACAAATGTTCAAGTTTTTTGCCCATTTTAAATCAGGTCATTTTTTCTTTTTATTGTTGAGTTGTAACATCTCTTTATATATAATGGATATTAAATCCTTATTGGACATGTAATTGCCAAATATTTTTTCACATTATGGAATTGGTTGCCTTTTTACCCTTTTGACAAAGTCCTTTGAGGTGCAAAAGCATTTAATTTTGAGGGGGTCTGATTTATTTATTTTTTCTTTTGTTGCACATGCTTTAGATATAAGGTCCAAGAGACCACTACCTACCATAACGTTTTTAAATGTTTCTCTATAGTTTCTTCTAGTAGTTTTATGGTCCTGGCTTTTATATTTCAGTCTTGGAACCATTTTGAGTTGATTCTTGTCTAGGGAGTGAGGTAGGGGTCATCTTTCATTCTTTTGGTTATGAATATCTAGTTCTCCCAGTGCAATTTTTTGAAGAGACTGTTTTGTTGAGTTAACTTGGACTTTGTACTTTTGTCAAAAATCAGTTGACCATAGAGGTGAGAGTTTATTTCTGGACTCTTTATTCCACTGCACAATGTGTCTGTCTTCATGCCAGTGTCATGCTGTTTTGGCCACCATAATTTTCTAATATGTTTCAAGGTCATGTAGTGAAATTCAGCCCATGTTGCTCTTTTAGAATGCTTTTGGCTCTTTAGGTATACTTTCCTCCCCAAATTAATTTGGCAATTGCCTTTTCTGTTTCTATAGAGTAGGCTGTTGGAATTTTGGTTGGTATTGCATTGAATCTATAAATCTCTTTGTGTAGGATTGACATCTTCATAATAATTAGTTCTCCAGTCCATAAGCACAGAATGTCTTTCTATTTGTTTAGGAATTCATTGATTTTTTTTAGCAATTATAATTTAGTTTTCTGCATATTGATCCTGTATTTCTTTGGGTTATTTGAATCCTAGGTATTTTTGTTGCTATTATAAATTGAATTTTCCCCCTGATTTCCTCCTCAGATTGTTTTATACTTGTGTATAAAAATATAGATTTTTGCATGTTTATCTTCTATCCTTCCATGTTGCTGAACTCATTTATTAGCTCAAGTAACTTTGTCATAGACATTTCAGAATTTTCTAAAAATAGGAAGATGCGATCCACAAATAGTGAAAGCTTTACTTCCTCTTTCCATGAACGCCTTTAATTATTTCTTGTCTAATTCCTCTAGCTAGAACTTCTAGTACCATGTTGAATAACAACAATGACACTGGCCATCCTTATTTTGTTCCCAGTCTTAGAGAGAAAGCTTTCAACCAGTCTGTATTGAGTACAATGTTGGCTTTGGGTTTTTCATATATCCTTTTTACCCTATTAAGGAATTTTCTTTTTCTTCCTATCTTTGAATTGCTTTTATCAAGAAAGGATGCTGGATTTTGTTGAATGCCTTTTCTCCATTGATTGAAGTGATTGAAGTGTTTTTTTCCTTCAACCTGTTAACAGGTTGTATTATGTATTAATAGATCGATTTTCTGATGTTGAAAAACCCTTGCATATTTTGCACTTGATTGTGATATACAAGTCTTTTGATATGCTGTTGGATTTGATTTACATGTATTTTATTGAGAAATTTTTTAATATCTATATTCATTAGAGAAATTGGTCTATAATTTTCTTCCAGTTTCTTCATCTGGCTTGGGTGTTAGCATGATGTTAGCTTCATAAAATGTGTTGGATAATTTTCCCTCCTCTTCAATTTCTTCAGTGAGTTTAATGGGATTGGTGTTAATTCTTTTCAAAACGCTTGGTAGAATTCACCTGTCAAGCCATCTAGTCCTGGAGTTTTCTCAACAGATTTTTAATGATGGATTCAGTGTTTAAATGTGATTGGTTTGTTAAGTTCTTGCATTTCTTGTAGTGTCAGTGTAGGTTGTTTGTACATCTGGTATTTTCCATTTCATATAGGTTGTCTAGTTTGTGGGCATACAGTTTCTCATAATATCCTCCTGTTATCCTTTTTATTTTTGTGGGGTCGTTTGTAACTACTCCCCTTTCATTTCTGATTGCATTTATTTGCATCTTCACTCTTTTTTCTTTGTTAGTCTAGATAGTGGTTTGTAATTTTATTGATCTTCTCAAAGAACCAGATTTTGCTTTTATTTTCTATATTCTTTTGATCTTAGTTTCACTTATTTCTGCTCTAACCTTTATTATTTCTTTCTTTCTGCTTACTTTTGGATTGGTTAGCTGTTGTTTTTCTAGTTTTTCCAATTGTACAGTTAAATCATTGATTTAACTCTTTTTGATTTATTATGGGTGTTTAGTGCTATACATCTCTCAAGACTGCTTTTGCTGTATCCTATAAGTTTTGATAATTTGTGATCTTGTTTTCATTTTTCTCAATATATTGCTGATTTTGCTTGTAATTTCTTTGACCCACTGATTAATTAGGAATGTGTTTTTTAGCCTTCACACTTTTGTGAATTTATGAATTTCCAGTTTCATTTCATTATGATCTGAGAAGTTACTTTATATAATTTCAATCTTTTTATATTTATTGAGAGCCACATTGTGCACAAACGTGATCTTTCATGGAGAAAGCTCCTTGAGCACTTGAGAAGAATGTATAACCTGCTGAATTTTGGTACAATGTTCTTTAGATCTAACTCATTTATCATATAGTTCAAGTTCTGTTTCCTAGTTGATATTTTTTCTAGCTGTTCTCTCTAGTTATGTGTGTGTTGTATTGACGTCTCCAATGATTATTTATAGATATCTGTTTCTCCCTTTAGTTTTGCCAGAGTTTGCCTCATGTATTTTGGGGTACCTAATTAGATGCAATAGATATTTATGACTGTCATATCTTCCTGATTGATTGTCCATTTTATTAATGTATAAGAGTCTGTATCTCTTATAAACCTTGCATTTAAGGTCTGTTTGATAGTAGTATAGCTACCCCTCCTCTTTTTTTGTTACTATTTGTGTTGAGTATGCTTTTCCAACCTTTCATTTTCAGCTGGTTTGTATCCCTGGGTCTAAGGTGTGTCTCTTGTAGGCAGAATATGGATGACTCATGTTTTTCATCCATTCTGTCAGCCTATATCTTTTGATTGGGAGGTTAATCCAATCACATTCAATATTAATGTAAGTGCATTATTTTTTGGAAAAATTTTTTATAAAATATTACCCACATATATTTTTAAATAAATCATTTGATATATAATAAAGCATTCAACTCCTCCAATTTATTTATTATTATTATTATTATTGTAAAAATGAAAGTGTTCTGATCATGATTGAAGTAATGAATATGTGGTTATATCAAATAACATTGATTGTAAATCCATTATTTACTTCCATGAATTATTCAGTTTTCATTTGCTGTATCTTGTTTTCATCTGTCATTTTACTCTTTGGTTATCCTTCCCCTTATTTTTCTTCTATACACTCAAAGCCTCTTTCTCCAGTCTTTTTCTTTCAGGCTCCAAGGCTTCCTTTAGTATTTCCTGTAAATAAGGTTTTTTTTTGTTTTTTTGTTTTTTTAAGAACTCACTTCATTTCTGTTTGTTTGGGAATATTTTATTCTCTCCATATTTGAAGGAGAATTTTGCTGGATACAAAATTCTCTGTTGGCAGTTTTTCCTCTTTCAGTATCTTCTTTGTATCATACCACTGTTTTCTCACCTCTATCATTTCTGATGAGAAATCTGCAGTAGATTTTACTGAGTTTCCCTTGTATGTGATGGTTTACTTCTCCCTTGCTGTTCTCAGGATTTTCTCTTTCTCTTTGTAATTTGACATTATGTGTCTCAGAATAGGCCTATTTGGATTTGTTCTGATTGGGGTACACTGCACTTCTTACACATGTAAGTTCATTTCTTTTGTGAGAGTTGGGAATTTTTCCACTATTATTTCTTCAAATAGTCTTTCTGCTCCTTTACCCTTCTCTTCCTATTCTGGTACTCCCATGACACATATGTTTTTGCGTTTCATGTTGTCATTCAACTCCTTGAGTCTCTGGTACTTTTTCCCATTCCTTTCTCTCTGTGTTCTTTTCTCCCTTGAGTTTCAGCTTTTCTTTCTTCAGTATCACTTATTCATTCTACTCTCTGTTGTATCCCTTAAAGTGTTTTTGATTGAACCTATCATGTCTTTTATTAGCATGAGCTGTATTATTTTTTAATCTGGTTTTCAAATTCATCATTTTGCTTCCTCTATGTCTTCTTGACGTCTTTTTCCTCTTTAGGCATATTGTCTTTCAAACTCATTAATTTGATTTTGGAAATTTGTCTGTATTTCATTAAGTAGTTGTCTCAAATCCTGCATCTCTTCCAGACTTGTGTATATTCCTTTAATTGGCCCATTTTTCCCATTTTCTTAGTAAGGTTCATACTTTTTTGGTGTCTAATCATCTAATTAAGATGGTGAATTTACTCAGATGCTCAAATTTTCTCCTTTTGTAAGGATTTAGTGGCAGAAGACTGTGCATTAATGCTACTCTTTGATTCTTGGTTCAACCTGGATCATTAGGATTGGCTCTGTTAGTAAAAACTGGGTTCTAGAACCAGTAATGGCTGCTGCTTCCTAGGGTACTGGGAAGTGAGGGTATAAAAGCCAGAAAAAGCCTCTCTTACTTACTTTTAATTTCCTCTCATGCAATTCCTTGTCCTGCCCGTAGATGACATGCTTTGGCAGGCCACTTAGTTCAATGCCTGTTCTAAGTGTGTTTGCTGTAACACACACCAAATCAAGGTGATGTAGGTTCCTTCCTGGGGGTTAACAGCCTTGTAATTCAAACTTTATCAGAGATAGTTCTATAACCTTTGCTGGCAGCCTCCTCCCTTTTCCCAGGTAGGAAGTTATTATACTCCGGTCTTTGTCCTCAACAATTCTGTTTAGCAGAAAGGGAGATTGAGTGGGTCAGATCCCTTTATTCCTGTACTGGCTTCCAAGGCAAACAATGGCATGGCCCCATCCTGCCAAGAAGCACTTGTGGGACACAGCCAAGTAAATTTGCATAAAAAATAGAGTCAGTCTTAGGCTTTGCCCCTTGCTCTTCTCTTTTCTGCAGGGGTAGATCTCTGGGGCTCCTTTTGTCTGTAATACACTGGCCCAGAGGTCTCAGTATTCAGAAATGTCTTAGTGTGGAGAAGGGTATCAGCACTATCACCTGCTGCTTTTAACTTGCAGTTTTGCCATCATAATTCTTTTCCTTTATCCCTCTCTCTTTTGGGGAATGTCCAGCTGTCCTCTGGTATACTAAACCCTAGAAGATTTTTTCCAGGCCATTTCTCCTGGTCCTCTAGCTATTTTTCTGTGATAGATGAGAATCCCATGTCTTTCTAGTCAGCCATTTTTCCCAGAAGTATCCCATAGTATAATTTTATGATCTCCTTTACTTCTTGGGGTCAATAGTAATGTCCCAACTTTCATTTATTATTTGTTTGCATCTTCTCTCTTTTTTTGTCAGTCTAACTAAAGGTTTGTCAATTTTGATAATCTTCTGAAAGAAACATCATTTACTTTTATTAACTCTGTACATTTTCCCACAACTTCATTTGTTTGTGCTCTGACTTTATTTCATTCCTTCTACTAGTTTTGGAAATAGTCTGCTATTCTTTTGCTGGTTCCTCTAGCTGTATAGTTAGGTCATTGATTTTGCTCTTTCTTTTTTTAATATAAGCATTGAGGTTTACAATGTTCCCTCTTAGCACTGCCTTCGGCTGATCTGTCGTGTTCTCAATTTCATTCATCTTGCACTATTTATTGATATCTCTCAAAATTTCTTCAGGATTATTTAGAAGTGCTTTGTTTATTCTCCTTATTTTTCTGAATTTTTCCTTTTTCTACCTCTTGATTTCTAACTTTATTCCATTAAGATCAGAGAAAGTGCTTTGTATAATTTAAATATTGTTGAATTTATTGAGATATGCTGTGTGACCCAACATATGGTCTATCCTGGAGAAAGATCTATGAGCACTTGAGAAGAATGTATATCCTGCTATTCTAGTGTGCAGAGTTCTGTATATGTCTACTAAGTTGAGTCCCTTTTTCGTATTATTTAAGCTTTCTGTTTCTTTATTGAGCCTCTTCCCAGATGTTCTATCCAATGCTGAGAGTGGTATATTGAAGTCTCCAATTCTTTGTGGAGACATCAGTTTCTCAGTTTAGCTACTTTTTGCCTCATATAATTTGTGGCATCCTGATTACATGCATATTCATTTATGATTGTTACTTCTTCTGGTGAATTGCCCTATTTATTATATAATGTCCTTCCTTGTCTCTAATAACAGTTTTGCTTTTAAAGTCTATTTCATCCACTATAAGTATAGCTACTTCCACCATGTGTGGAATATCTACTTCCAACGTTTCACTTTCTTTTTTTTCTTAATAAACTTTATATATATATATATACTTTATGTATATATACTTAGATTATATAAATATTACAATAAAATATAGGGGTTTCCTGTATGCCTCACCATCTATGCCTCCCACATTGTCCCACATTAACAATATCCTCCATTAGTGTGGTATACTTATTACAATTGAGGAACACATTTTGGAGCATTGCCAGTATATGTGAATTGTTGTTTATATTGTAGTTTACATTCTCTCCTGCACAATATTGTAAGTTATGGCAAGATATATAATGGCCTGTAACTGTCACTTCACTGTTATTCAGGACAATTCCCAAGTCCTGAAAATGATCCCATATTGCACTTGTATTTCCCTCTCGCTCCCCTCTGAACCTCCTATACCCACTGCGTCCAGCTCAGTGATATGTTCTTGCATTGCTAGAGTGACAGTAAGTCTATTGTAGAATGCCAGTAAGTCTACTCTAGTACATCATTCATTCCCCAATCCTGAGGATTCTAAGATGGTGATGCCCATTCCACCTCTAAATAAGAGGGGACTTAGATCCCATGGGGCAGATGGATGGGACTATCTTGCTTGCATTTGCATACTTTCTCTATTCCTTGGAATGGTCATTGACTATCGTCATCTCCTTGTTAGCTGTTCTGGGTGAGCCCAATGGATTGATGAGTAGGTATTTCAACTCTGTTGAGATTCAGAGCCTAGCCTTAACATGGATAGCCCAAAGATTTAAGTTTCTTGGACATGCACTTATCAACTTCAAGATTAACTATAGATTCAAATACAAGGGGCAGAAGAGCCATGTGTGGGGAAACCACAACTCAGTCTAACTCTGTCACACTGGGAAGCATAAATTCCAAATTAAGGCCAACTGGCAAGGCACCAAACTCCTGAGCTGTCTGCCCTGCCTGTAGTGTATGGATATCTCCAGAGCCTGCAGGAGCCCCACTATTTGAGGTAATACTTAGTTTAGCAATCATTGAGATCCTGATGAGATGTACATAAGCTTAACCTCTAGAATGACATTCCAACTCACTTATATGGCTAAGTCTCTTAGCCATATAAACTCACTGTCTTTACCTTATCCCCTTTTTAGTCAAGGTCTTTTTCCAGTTGCATTGCTTGTTGGGGCTTAGTAGTAATCCCACAGTGCCAGGGAGACCCATCCCTGGAAGTCATGTCCCATACAAGGGGGAAGGTAATGCATTTATATGCTTAGTTTCCCCTAGAGGCGACATTTGAGCAACGAGGAGGTTCTCAGGAAGTAACTCTTAGGCACCCTATGATACTAGACTAAGTTTCAATTTTGAAAGTAAAGGCTCATAAGTATAGTCATCAATATCAAAGGCCATCAGGGGACCATCCTCCTTTACTAGTCTTTGCCGCTTTGTTCAGGGGATTCTTGCTGTTCCATTAGAGAATGTAGCAGAGCTCCCCAGGATGGAAATCTGATATTCTTTTGGTTATTGTGTGAATCTCCACATACCGTGACAATATCCCATGAACTCTTGACTACTTTTATATACCTTATAGGTATGCCCCAGGTTAACCTCCTCCTATGTATCCATCATCACTGACACCCCATACCAATGATCATCTCCTGTCACAGTTGGAACCAACTGATCCAAAACTTCTGCAAAAATGAAGCCTATGAAATAACCAAATACAATTCATAAGAAAATGAAATAATGATAGTTTTCAAAATAAGAAATAACATACAAAAATTTTTTTAAATTATATAATAAAAAATAACAAAAATATTTAAATTTTTGACAGTTGTCTTTCATTACTGTAAGATCTGTTGTATGTACAGTGATATGTTCTTCCTTTTATTCCCCAATGTCTTATTTTTTCATTTTTTTTTTTTGTCTTCAGAGAAGCTTTAGATTATAGAAAAGTCACATACAGAATACAGGGAATTCCCATATACCCAGCATGGGTGTGAGATGATATCTCATTGTGGTCTTGATTTGCATTTCCTGAATAGGTAGTGGTGTTGACTATCTTTAATGTTCTCTTTAGCAATTTGTATTTCTTCTTTGGAGAAGTGTCTATTCAAATCACTTGCACATTTTTAAAATGGGCTGTTCGTCTTTTAATTTTTGAGATGTAGGATTACTTTAATATCCTGGTTCTTAGTGTTCTATCAGATATATGGCTACCAAATGTTTTTTCCCATTGAGTAGGCTGCCTTTTCACTTTCTTGACAAACTTCTTTGAGTTGCAAAAATTTTCAGTTTTGAGTAGATTCCATTTACATACTTTTTCTTTCATTGCTTGTGCTTTGGTTGTAAAGTTCATGAAGCCATTTCCTAATACAAGATCCTGTAGATGCTTCCCTACGTTTTCTTCCAAGATCTTTATGGTCTTAGCTCTTATATTTAGATCTTTGATCCATTTTGAGTTAATTTTTGTGTAAGGTGTGAGATGGTTTTCCTCTCTCATTCTTTTGGATATGGATATCTAGTTATTCAAGTACCATTTGTTAAAGAGGCCATTCTCTCCCACGTGGATGGGCTTGGTGACCCTGTCAAATATCAGTTGACTTTGTATGTGGTGATCCATATCAGAAGTATCAGTTTGGCTCCATTGGTCAGTATGTCTACCTTTGTACCACTACCATGCAGTTTTGACCACTGTAGCTTTGTAGTATGTTTTAAAGTCAGGTAGTGTGATTCTTCCAATTTTATTTTTCCTTTTCAATATATCTTTGGCTATTTGAGGCCCCATGCTCTCTCAAGTAAATTTCATTGTTAGCTTCTCCAATTCATAAAAATGCTGTGGTAATTTTTGTTGGAATTGTATTAAATCTGTAAATCATTTTATATAGGATAGACATCTTAATGATAGTCTTCCTACCTATGAACAAGGAATGTTCTTCCATTTATTTAAGTCTTCTTTCATTTCCTTTAACAGTGTTATGTAGTTTTCTGCATACAAATCATGTATATCTTTAAATAAATTTATCCTGAGATATTTGATTCTCTTTGTTGCTATTGTAAATCACATATTTTCTTGATTTCTTCTTCAGATTGCTCATTGTTGTGCAGTTATGGTACTGATTTTTGCACATTGATCTTATAACCTGCCAATTTACCAAACTCATTTATTAGCACTAGATGCTTTGTTATAGTTTCTCTGGGCTTTCTATGTGTAGGATCATGTCTTCTGCAAATAGTGAAATTTTCACTTCTTCCTTTATAATTTTGGATGCCGTTTATATCTTTTTCATATCTAAGTGCTTGACTAAGTACTTCTTAAGAGCAGTGAAAATGGGCATACTTGTCTTTTTCCAGATCTTAGAGGGAAGGGTTTTAGGATTTCACCATTGAATATGATGTTCTTGTTGGTTTTTCAAATATAACCTTTATCGTGTTGAGGATGTTTCCTTCTATTTCTATATTTTGAAATGTTTTGGTTTTTTTTTTAGTCAGGAAATGGTGCCATGTTTTGTTATATGCTTTTTCTGAATCTATAGAGATAATGCTTTTTTTTTTCTTTTGATCTGCTTATGTGGTGTATTATTTTGATTGATTTTATGTTTAACCATCCTTGCTCACCAGGGATAAAACCCACTTGGTCATGGTGTATAAGTCATTTGATGTATTGTTGAATATTATTCACAATTATTTTGTTGAAGATTTTAGCATCCAGATTCATTAAAGAGATTGGTTATAGTTTTCCTTTCTCATGGCATTTTTTGTTTGGCTTTGATATTAGGGTGATGTTGATATCATAGAATTAGTTAGGCAGTGTCCCCTCAACTTCTGTACTTTGGAAGAGTTTAAGCAGGAAGGGTGTTCTTTCCAGAATGTTTGGTAGAATTTACTTGTGATGCCATCTTTCCTGGGCTCTTCTTATTTGTGAGATTTTTGAGGACTAATTCTATCTTGATCACTTGTGATTGTTCTATTGCATTCAGCATTTTCTTCTTTCATTTAGGTAGGATGCTTGTGTGTTTCTAAGAATTTGTCTGTTTCCTCTAGATTATTCATCTTGCTTTCATACAATTTTTCAAAGTATCCTCGTATTATACTCTTTATTTCTGTGGGGATATGGAAATATCCCCTTTCTTAGTTCTTATTTTATGTATTTGCATCCTCTCTCTTTTTTTTCTGTCAAGCTAAGGTTTTGTTAATTTTATTAATCTTTTCAAGGAACCAGCTTTGTTTTCTTTATGTTTTTTCTTAATTTCTATATCATTTATCTCTGCTCTAATTTTTTGTTATTTCCTTCTTTCTACTTGCTTTGAGGTTTCTTGTTCTGTTTGTATTTCCTCCATGTGTGCTGTTAGGTCTTTAAATTTTAGTTCTTCTTTTAGTATAGGCATTTGTGCCTATGAGTTTCCCTCTCAACACTGCTTTTGCTGCATCTCATATGTTTTGATATGTTTTGCTGTCATTTCCATTTGTTTCAAGATAGTTATTGATTTCTTCTGCAATTTCCTCCTTGACCCACTTATAGTCTAAGAGTATGTTAGCATCCATATCTTTGTGCCAAATCTCTTTTTCTGTCCATTACTGATTTCCAGCTTCATTCCTTTGGGGTCAGAATAATTACTTTGTATAATTTCAATCTTTCTGAATTTATTGAGAGTCATTCTATTGCCTAGAATGTGTTCTGTCTTGAAGAATGGTTATTGTGCACTTGAGAAGAATGTATGTCCCATTGTGTCAGGGTGTAATGTTCTGTATATGTCTAATAGGTCCAGATCCTCTAATGTATTATTCAAGGTCTCTTTCTTTATTGATCCACTGTTGAGATGTTCTAACGGTGATAATTGTGCATTAAAGTCCCCATTATAATTGTAAAGGCAGCTATTTCTCCACTTAATTTCTCCAATGTTTGCCTCAGGTATTTTGAGGTGACCTGATTATGTACATAAATGTTTAGGACTGTCCTTTCTTCTCGATAGATTACCCCTTTTATTTATATATAGTGTCCTTTGTCTCTTATAATAGTTTTGCATTTAAAATCTATTTTGTCCAATATTAGTATAGCTACTTCAGTCCTTTTTTGGTTATTTTTTGCATGTAAAATTATTTTCCAACCATTCACTTTCAGCCTCCTTGTGTCTGAGTCTTAAGTTGAGTTTCTTGTAAACAGCACATAGTCATATCTCCTTGGCCATTCAGCCAATCTGTGTCTGTTGATTGGAGAGTTTAATTCTACTGTTTGTCTGATTTTGACTGTAATGTCTTTCACATCACTGATTCTTTTCTCTGCATCTTCAAATCTGCTGTTAGGTGCTTCCTGGGCATTTTTTTATTTCTTGCATTGTGTCATTCATCACTATCATGTCTGTTGTCTTTTTATCTCTGCTTACAATTTCTTCAGTATATTTCCCCAGTGTCTTTTTAATATCCTTTATCGCATCCTTCACTTCATTAAATTGATTCTTGGTAGTTGTTTGGATATACCTGATTAGTTCCACATTCTGCATCTTCTTTTTGTTTTTTTCAGTTTGTTAGACTGGGCCATGCCTTCCTGTTTCTTAATATGGTTTGTAATTTTTTGTTGATGTCTGGCATCTGTTTATCTTGATGGGCTTATTTGGCTAGTTAGCTTATCTTTCTACCCTATGGTTATATTTTATTGTTTCTTTTCGTGTGGTAAGTTTGATTTTTGATACTTTGTTCCCTTATTTTATATCCTTGCAGTTGTTTGTGTTCTCTTTGGGATAAAATGTTAGGACCCATGAAAAGGAAAAATATAAGAAGAAAAAACAGAATAATGGTAATATAATACAAAAAAAGGTAGAAAAGGAACTGGGCAAGAGCTAGGAAACTAATATGAGTGGAAAGTCATAAAAAATGTAAAGGAATAAGAATAAAAAGAGGTGAATAGAAAACATAAAACAAGAAACAAAATAGAGGGAAATATAGACAGATGAGAAGAGAAGGAAAGAAAAAAGGGAGAGAGAAAAAATGAACAAACAAGAAGTGGTTCAATGAAAGAAAAGCAACAGAAGAAAGAAAAATGAAGGAAAGTTGAGAAATAAAGTAGGTAAAAAAATAAGTAAAAGGAAAAGAGGAAACAAAGAAAGAGAAAACAAACAAAATAACAAAGAAGCAGCCTAGGAGAAAGTCTTCCTTCTTAGGCCTCTAGAAACCTTCTCAGGCTGCTGGTGCTCATCAGTTAATCAGCCTGAAGCCTGCCTTCCACAGGTGATGTATCCAGTTTAGCAGATAAAATAAAGAAAAATGAAGGAAAAAAACCCGCAAAAACCATAAAGCAAAACAATAGAAACTCAGTCTCTAAGTTCCCTAGTATAAGATGGTATCTGCATGCCTTCACTGTTCCTGGATCACTTCTCTTAGGTATCAGGACTCAAACCAGTGACCTTCTACATGCAAAGTTGGAATTCTTCCACTGCACTACAGCAGCTGTATAGACTAAATAGGCTTTGGAAAGCTTATTGGGCTCTCTTTGGAGTCCCAAAACAGTTCACTCATGTAGGATTTTGCCACTTGTCTACTGTTGTTTGTGAAAAAGCTGGGCTGTGCCCACCTACAATGATACCATTTTCCTGGAAATTCCAGCCTTTTACTTTCAATCTATTGGTATCCTTGGGTCTAAGGTGAGTCTCTTGTCAACTGCATATACATTGTATACATATTTTCTACCCATTCTGCCGGTCTCTTTTGATTGGGGAGTTTAATACATTAGCATTCAATGTTATTACTGTAAAGGCAGTTCTTATTTCACCTATTTTAATCTTTGGGTTTTAACTGTCATTTTATTTTCACCACACTTTTTCATACTTTTAGTTACTTTTACTGATATAATGCTCATTTCTAGACTCTCTTCCAAGCATCTCTATCCTTTTTTTTTCCATTCAGGCCTCTGGCATTCCCTTTAGTATTCCTGCAAAACTAGTCTCTTTGTTACAAACTCTTTCCTTTTCTCTTTATGAATATTAAACTCACCCTCATTTTCAAAAGACAGTCTTGTCAGATATAAGATTCTTGGCTTGCAGTATCTTAAATATATCATACCACTGCCTTCTTGCCTACGTGGTTATTGATGAGAAATCAGCACTTAATCTTATTGGGTGTGCTTTGTAGTTTATGCATCATTTTTCTCTAGCTGCTCTCAGAATTCTCTATTTTTTTACATTTCACATTCTCATTTGTATGTGTCTCAGAGTTGATCTATTCAGATTTATTCTAATGAGAGTATGTTGTGCTTGGACATGGGTATCTGTATCTTTCAGTAGGGTTAGTAAATTTTTTACCATTATTTCTTCATATATTCCTTCTGCCCACTTCCCATTCTCCTCTCCTTCTGGGACTGCCATAATACTTACATTTGCACATCTCTTGTGATCATTTTTTTATCTTAGACCCTGTTCAATTTATTCTTTTTTTTTTTTTAAGATTATTTATTTCTCTCCCCTTCCCCCCACCCCACCCTGGTTGTCTGTTCTCTGTGTCTATTTTCTGCGTTGTCTTCTTTGTCCGCTTCTGTTGTTGTCAGCGGCACGGGAATTTTGTTTCTTTTTGTTGCATCATCTTGTTGTGTCAGCTCTCTGTGTGTGCGGTGCCATTCTTGGGCAAGCTGCACTTACTTTCACACTGTGCGGCTCTCCTTACGGGGTGCACTCCTATGTGGGGGACACCCCTGTGTGGCACAGTACTCCTTGCATGCATCAGCACTATGCATGGGCCAGCTCCACACGGGTCAAGGAGGCCCAGGGTTTTAACCGCAGACCTCCCGTGTGGTAGACGGATGCCCTAACCACTGGGCCAAGTCCGCTTCCCCAATTTATTCTTCATCTGTCCTTTTGATGTTCACCTTCATAGCCCATGTCGTTAAGGAAACTGAACTTTTTTTCTGCCTCTTCCAATCTGCTCTTATGTGCCTCCTGTGTATAAAAAGATTTATTCATTTAATTTCCCCCCTCCCTGTGATGGCTCCATCACCTCTCTGCTCATTGTTCTTATGCTCATTGTGTCTGCTTACTGTGTCTGCTCCTCTTCTTTAGGAGGTGCTGGGAACTGAATCCAGGATTTCCCATGTGAAAGGTGGGTACACAACTGCTTGAGCCACATCCACTCTCTCCATTTTATTTTTTAATTTATTATGCCTTTCATTCCCATAAGATCTGTTTTTATATGTATGCTTTCAAATTCTTTTTGTTCACCCAGTGTTTTTTTCATATCATTAACCTCCTTAGCCATCTTATTGAATGTATTAAGATTTGTTTAAACATCTATGAATAGTTGTCAACTCCAATATGTCATCTGGAAACTTATCTTGTTCCTTGGACTGGGCCATATCTTCCTTTTTCTTGGTATGTATTGAAATTTTTTGTTGATGTCTTAGCATCTGGCTAACTAGGTGTATTTTTTCTTGTTGCAGATTCTTTCTTAAGTTTAGGGCTTCTTTGCACTTTCTTCCCTACTGATTGTATAGTAAGAGTGAAGGTTGTAGTTGGTAGTATAAGCTGTGGAGGTTAAAGATGCCCACATTACCCCTGGAACTGATGAAGCTTCTCCCAACTTTCTCTGCCAGGGTAGGGATAGTGATGTAGCTGTGTATAGTAATCTAAGCTGTGAAGGGCAAGACAGTCTGTATTTGCCCAGAGAAACCAATGAAGCTTTATACCCCTACCTCCCATACTGAGGGTGGGGATGGAGTTGCAGGTGTCATGAGCAATCTATGCCATATATTTCAGAAATGACCACAGTTGCCCATGTAGGCTGACGTAGGAATGGCCCATCTCCTCCTCTGCCAGAGGTGGGGATGGACCCTCCAGAATGCCCAAAAATCCAAATGGCTTGTGAAATTGCCCTGAGAGACTGAGGGAGTACTGTTCCTTCTGTCCTTTAGGGTGTGGGGATGGAACCACAGGCATGCAGCTTTTCAATCCATATCAGCTGAAGGTATTGCTATTGTCTGGAGAAGCTGAGAAAACATCAGTCCCCTCCTATCCTACTGAGGGATGGGGATAGATTCAGAAGCACCCAACGATCTAGTCACTTTTGGCCAAAAGTACCTGCCATTGCCTTTAAAGGCTGAGGAAACACCAGTCCCCTCCTATCCTATTGCGGGGGGTGGGGAATGGTCATCCACAGGCAACAAACAGTTCAGTTCATGTAAGCAAAAAGTCCCTGCCATGCCCATAAAGACTGAGGAAAGAACAGTCTTCTCCTATTCTATTGGAGGGTAGGGATGGATTCATAGGCACCCAACAGTACAGTCTGTGTGTCCAAAGTTGCCTGCTCTTGACCAGAAAGTCTGAGGAAACACAGCTCCCCTCCTGTGCTACTGGGATTGAGGACAGAGCCGTATGTGTCTGACTATCCAGGATGTGCCAGCTGAAAGTGCCTGCAGTTGCTTAGAGAGGTTGGTGCAGGTCCAGCCAGCTTCTTCCCTGACATACGTGGGGTTGGAGCCTATGCTAGCTAGGGCTTCAGTTTGATCTGTGTGGAAAGAAGCTGGTCCCTACCATCTCTATGATTTTCAGTAGCCTCATTTTCCCTCATGCCAGGGACAGAGTTAAAATGGTGGCTACCTGTCTCTTTTTAACTTGGACAGGTTCAAACTTTAACTGTTCTTAGGCTTATGTTAGCCAGGCAAATTTACTAATTAGTAGCTAAAGTTGGTACCAACCATCTCTTCCTCTCCCTATTTTGGGAAATGGAGCTACCAACTCCAGCCACAGAATAGCTCCTGTGGTAAACTGTGGCACCAGTGTAAGATGGGCACTGGCCACCACAGTTTGTAGTTCTCTAATCACTTACTGTCAATGTAGATGGGCATTCTCCTTCCATTCTTTCAAGGATGTTACAGGTTGCTCTACTGGTCTACTGAGACCCCCAAACATATGCTTTAGCTAGCTCTATTTTGATTGCTAACTGCCCTATTGGATGAGCTGACTGTTTAAATACCTTATTGAGCTACTTGCTTGCCCCCATCTGTCCACTTTGAGCTAATTTTGTATATGATGTGAGATAGGGGTCATGTTTCTTTCTTTTTGAGATTAAAATCCAATTCTCCCAGTGCAATTTGTTGAACAGGCTGTTTTGGCCCAGCTTTGAGGGCTTGACAGCATTGTTAAAAATCACTTGACTGTAGATATCAGTGTTCATGTCTGTGTTCTTGATATGGCTCTACTGGTCAATTTGTCCATGTCTATGCCAATACCTAGCTGTTCATACACTGTGGCTAAGTAAAAAGACAGAAAATGCAAATAAATAAAATCAGAAGTGATGGAGAGACATTACCATGTACCCTGTAGATGTAAGAGAGTTCTTAAAAGGATACTAATAGGTTGGTGCAAAAGTAATTGCAGTTTCACTTTGTTGAAATTTGCCATTTCATATTGGCATACATTCTTAAATAAATGTGTTTATGTTATACAACATTTTAATGTGCATTTCTTGCTTTATGTTTTTTGCTAATGACACTAGTTGCTGTTTATTTTATATTTATTTTAGCCTATGGAATTTATGTTAGACAAGCAAATTCAAGCGATTTTCTTGTTTAAGTTCAAAAAGGGATGTAAAGCAGTGGAGACAACTTGCAACAGCAACAACCCATTTGGCCAGGATCTGCTAATGAATGTACAGTGCAGTGGTGGTTTAAGAAGTTTTGCAAAGGAAACGAGAGGCTTGAAGATGAAGAGTGTAGTGGCCAGCCATTGGACATTGAGATCAATCACTGAAGCTGATCCTTTTACAACTACATGAGAAGTTGCTGAAGAACTCAACATCAACCATTCTACAGTCATTCAGCATTTGAAGGAAATTGGAAAGATGAAAAAGCCCAATAACTGGGTGCCTCATGAGCTGAATGAAAATTTTTAAATTGCCATATTGAAGTATCATCTTCTGAATTATTTCCCCCTCTTCCCCATTGTCTGCTCTCTCTGTCCATTCACTGTGTCTTCTTCTGTGTCTGCTTGCATTGTCAGGTGGCACTGGGAAACTGCATCTCTTTTTTTTTTTTTTTTTTTAATTTTTTTATTTTTTATTGACTTTGTAATAATATTACATTAAAAATATATATGTGAGGTCCCATTCAACCCCACCCCCCCACCCCCCTTCTCCCCCCCCCCAACAACACTCGTTCCCATCATCATGACACATCCATTGGATTTGGTAAGTACATCTTTGGGCACCTCTGCACCTCATATACATTGGTTCACATCATGGCCCATACTCTCCTCTATTCCATCAAGTGGGCCCTGTGAGGATTTACAATGTCCGGTGATTACCTCTGAAGCACCATCTAGGGCAGCTCCATGTCCCGAAGACGCCTCCACCTCTCATCTCTTCCTGCCTTTCCCCATACCCTTTGTCCATTATGTCCACTTTTCCCAATCCAATGCCACCTCTTCTATGTGGACATTAGATTGGTTGTGTCCATTGCACCTCTATGTCAAGAGGAGGGTCAGATTCCACCTGGATGCTGGTGCATCTCTTTTTTTGTTGTTTTGTCATCTTGTTGCATCAGCTCTCTGTGTGGTGCCCCTCCTGTGTGGCTGCACTTTTTTCACATGGGGGACTCTTGTGGGGCACACTCCTTGTATGTGGGGCACCCCTACACAGGGGCACCGCTGCGTGGTCCAGCACTCCTTGTTCGCATAGCACTGCGTGTGGACCAGCTTACCACATGGGTCAGGATTGATCCCTGGATCCTCCATATGGTAAATGGACGCTCTCTTGGTTGAGGTATGTCTACCTCCCTCATCTTCTCTTATTCTGTACAACAAGGAACTATTTCTCAATTGGATTGTTATGTGCAATGAAAAGTGGATTTTATATGACAACCAGCAATGACCAGCTCAGTGACTGGACCAAGAAGAAGCTCTTGGGAAGCTTTGGGAAGCACTTCTCAAAGCCAATCTTGCATCAAAAAAGGGGGCATGGTCACTGTTCAGTGGTCTTCTGCTGGGCTGATCCACTACAGCTTTCCGAATTCTGGCAAACCCATTACATCTGAGAAGTATGTTCAGCAATTTGATAAGATGCACTGAAAACAACACCTGCATCCAGCATTGGTCAACAGAAGGGCCCAATTTTTTTCTCCATGACAACACCTGACTGCATGTCACACAACATATGCTTCAAAATTTGAACAAATTGGACTATGAAGTTTTGCCTCGTCTGCCATATTCACCTGACCTTTGGCCAACCAACTACGTTCACTTCAAGCATCTCAAAAACCTTTTGTAGGGAAAGTGCTTCCACAACCAGCAGGACACAGAGAATGCTTTCTAAGAGTTCATCAAATCTCTAAGCATGGATTTTTATGTTACGAGAATAAACAAACTCTAATTGGCAAAACTGTGTTAATTGTATTGTTTCCTATTTTGATTAATAAAGATGTGTTTGAGCCCAGTTACAATGATTTAAAATTCATGGTCTGAAACTGCAATTTCTTTTGCACCAACCTAATATAAAATTTATTCCAAAGAACTAAACAATGCAGATGAGAGATATAAATTCCTGGGAACACATGAACCACCTACACTGACCCTAGGAGAAAGAGAAGGCCTCAACAAGCCAATCACAAGTGAAGTGATTGAAACAGTCGTCAAAAACCTCCCAAAGAGAAGCAGATGTGGTTCAAGCAGTTGACTACCAGCTTCCCACATACAAGACCCCAGGCTCAATCCCTGGCCCAGTATCTCAAAAGAATGCTCCCAAAGATGAAAATCCCAGGATGAGATTGGCTTCACAGGTGAATTACATCATGCATTCAAAGATAATCTAATACAAGTCTTGCTCAAGCTCTTCCAAAAAATTGAACAGGAAAGAAAGTTACCAAACACATTCTCTGAAGCCAACACCACCCTAATACAAAAGCCAGATAAAAACATACTATAAAAAAAGAAAACTGCAGGCCAATATCTCTAATGAATATATGTGTAAAAATCCTCAAAAAAATGCTTGAAAAAATAACCCAAAAGCACATTAAAAGAATTACACACCACAATCCAGTGGGTTTTATCCCAGGTATGCAAGGGTGGTTCACAAGAAAATGAGTTAGTATAATAAACCACATAGATAAATTGAAGATGAATAATCACATGATCATCTCAATTGATTCAGAAAAGACTTTGACAAAACACAGCTTCATTTCTTGTTAAAAACACACTAGAATATTGGAATAGAAGGACGCTTTATCAGTATGTTAAAATAAATATAGGAAAAACCCACAGATAGCATTGTCCTCAACATCAAATTTCTGAAACCTTTCCTGCTGAGATCAGGAATAAGGCAAGGATATCCACTGTCACCAGTGTTATTCAGTATTGTGCTAGAAGTTCTAACTAGAGCAATAAGGCTAAATAAAGAAATAAAAGTCACCCAGATAAGAAAGGAAGGAGGAAAACTTGCACTATTTGCTAGTATGTCCTGTATCTAGAAAATCCTGAAAAATCCACAACAGAACTACTAGAACTATTAGATGAACTCAGAAAATTGTCAGAATACAAGTTAATATGCAAAAATCAATAGCATTTTTATACATTACTGATGTGCAATCTGAAGAAATCAGGAAAAAAATTCTATTATAGTAGTGACTAAACCTGTGGTTGGCACTGGGGTTGGTGTATGCCCAGGAGATTTGAATTTCTGGTCTGCCCATGTGCCAGCTGGGCCCTGAGCCTCAGAGTTGCAGCACCTACTCTCCAGTTCTTTGGACTTACCCAGGTCGGCTGACAGGGAGGTAAGGATAGACAACCACCACACCAAGGAACCAAGAGAGTCTACCACTGAAGGCACAAGAGTTCCATCCACCAACCTTGTTGGATCAAAGCCCCCTCACAATTGAGAGGTGGAGTGGACATCACCATCTCGGGGTCCTCAGTATGGGAGAATAAACTGTGGACTAGAGTGGAGTTACTGGTATTCTACTATAGAATTATTGTGACTCTACCAATGGAAGAAATTATATCATTGATGTGGAGACAGTGGCCACTGGAGTTGCTTACGGCAGGAAGAGGTAAAAAGAGGTATGATATGGGGGCATTTTTGGGTCTTGGAGTTGTCCTTAATGATATTGCAAGGACAGTTGCAGGACATTATATATCCTGCCATACCCCACTGAATAGATTAGGAGAGAGTATAAACTACAGTGTAAACTATAATCCATGCTGTGTAGCAGTGCTCCAAAATGTATTCATCAAATGCAATGAATGTACCATACTAATGAAAGAATTTGATGTGGGAAAAGGGGGGGGGTGGGGAATGGGGCATATGGGAACCTCTTATATTTTTAATGTGACATTTTGCATGAGCTATATGTCATTAAAGAATAAAAAGTATTAAAAATAAATATAAAATAACATTTTAAAGATAGTGACTAAAGCAGTCAAAATTTTAGAAATAAACAAAAACAAGCACATATAGAATCTATATTCAGAAAACTACAAAGCATTGCTAAAAGAAACAATGAAGCCTTAAAAGAATGAAAGTACATTTCATGTTCATGGTTTGGAAGAATAAGTATTGTTAGTAGATTGATTCTACTTACACTGATTATAGATTCAATGCAATCCCATTAAAAATCCCAACAGCCTTTATTGCAGAAATTGAAAAGCCAATTACCAAATTTATTTGGAGGGAAAGTGTCCCTGAATTTTCAAAAATGTTTTACAATGGACCAGTCAATTTAGAGGACTCTACATTCCTGAATTTAAATCATGTTACTCAGCTAAGAGCTAAAAGCAACATGGTACTGGAATAAAGATAGATTAACCAATGGAACCAAATTGAGAACTCAGAAATTGACCTTCACATCTCCAATCAAGTTATTTTTGACATGGTTGTTAAACCCAAACGCTCTTTAACAAGTGGTGCTGAGAGAACTCAATAGCCTTATCCAAAAGAATGAGGACCCCTATTCCCACATTCAAAAATAATGAACTCTAAGTGGATCAAGGACCTAAATATAAAATTAACAACAAAAAACTCCTAGAATAAAATGTAGGAAGATATCTTCAAGATATTGTAGTAGGTGGTAGTTTCTTAAACCTTACAGCAAAAGCACAAGCAACAAAAGAAAATAGATAAATGGGACTGCCTCAAAATTAAACACTTTTGCACCTCAAAAGACTTTATCAGCAGTGTGAAATGTCAGCCAACTCAATGGGAGAAAATATTTGGCAATCACATATCTGGTAAGGGTTTAATACCCATGATATATAAAGAGATCATAAATTTCAACAATAAGACAAATTACCTAATTAAAAAATGGGCCAAAGATTTGAGAAGGCAGTTATCCAAAGGAGAAATACAAATGGCAAAGAATCGCCTGAAAAAATGTTCAACATCACTGGTGATTAAGGAAATGCACATCAAAAACTACAAAGAGATATTTCATAACTCTTAAACTGGGCCCTATTAAAAATTCAGAAAACTGTAAATATTGCAGAGGATGTGGGGAGATAGGAACATTTATTCACTGTTTTTGAGAATGTAGATTTGTAAAGCCTCTGGAGGAGCACTTGGGTCTTCCTAAGGATGTTAAATATAGATTTGCTATGGGACTGGGTGTATTAGTCAGCCAAATAGGTGCTAGTGCAAAATACCAGAAGTCTGTTGGCTTTTATAAAGGGTATTTATTTGGGATAAGAGCTTACAGATACCAAGCTGTAAAGCATAGGCTACTTCCCTCAGCAAAGTCTATTTCCATGTGTTGGAGCAAGATGGCTGGTCCTTAGACCAGCCCTGCAATAGGTTTGCATGAAGGGAAGGCGACGCAGAGCTGAAGAAATAAAAGGACAGAAATAAAGACCCAAGAGAGGAAATAAAGATGGGACCAGAGGACTCAACTTCTGAAACTGAGAGCCTCAACCTTAGTTTCCACATCATATTTATTTAGGAACTAACAAGCAGCTGTTTGTTATTTACTATAATAAGGAACAGGTGCAACATTTACAAAGATAAGGTACAGGTCATACAAAGTTCAAATGCCTCCTCACACAAACATTTTTTCGTGCTGACCAGTGTTCCATCTAGTCAAGTCCCCGATATTCCTAAGCCCGTACTTTTTGTCTGCGTTATGGAAACGTTTCAACTTCAAACCATGTTCCTTACTGTTTTCCCACAGCAATTCCCCCTTTTTGTTTTTTCAAAGCAGTGATGACACATTTGGCAATTTCTTGCTGCTTCATACCCCAGAGGGTTTGTTGTTTGCATCTGAGGAGGTTGTATTAGGGTCAGGGTCTTTATGGATAACCAGAGATGGCATGAAGAAAACTTCAACACGAGAGTTAGGCAAACTCACATTTATTATGTCTGCAGAGGTAAGGAGCCAAGGCCAGTCCAATGTGACTCAGACCCGACTCCCTATGCACACAGTTTCACTCTTATTTAAATACCCAAGTTACTACTTCGCATTTGCTTGGATTATGCATTAGGTTTTATGCATATGGATGAACACAGCTGGTTGTATAATTGTATGATTAGTATGTTCAGAAAATGACACACATATATTGCATAAGAAAGGGGTGGGTAACTACACCCCTGGCTGGAAATTTAAGCAAGTTGAAGTGAGGACAGCAAGGGGCTGCTTCTGTGCAGGTTTGGCCAACTGGTTGAAGCTGGTTTTCGTACTTCATTGCTTCAACAGGATATTCTTGACCACCAAAACTGGAATTTGGCACAAAGAGAAGGTTGCATTTCATTACCTTCTGATTTACATACAGTTCTTTTCTTTGTATCCTAGCAACAGGGAGAGAAGTTAATTTCAGGTATTTGACCATCTTGCATCCATCAGTTGCTGTTACTATGGTGAGCATAGCTACCAGCAAATTAAGAGCAGTAACTGGCGACTTCTCCTTTTCCAACTGTTGTTCAGCTTCTTGACTCAGGCGTTTAATTTGCCCCCATGTGGGGGGTGAAGCTGCTCTGGTCTTCGGAGTGGGAGCCAGCCTTGTAGTTTCCAGCATCAGTCTCTCCATCTGCATGACAGGAGGTTCTGGGTTCCACAGGAACTTCCATCGTTTTTTGGTGTTCATGATATGGTTTTATTTGACGAGCTGGCCCCCACACAGGATGTTCTCCATCTCCTGGGGAAACACAAGCATACCCTTGTCCCCAAGTTACTTGACCTTTCATTTGTCAGTGGATCATTCCACCAAATTAAAGGTTTTTCAAATAGAGTCTGGGTTTGAGTTTTCATATTATTTTGGAAATGATTTTCAGCTGCTCTCCCTTCCAGGGTGGTTCCACATTTAAGAAAATTAAGAGTGAATAGTGCTTTATGTAACTGTACCTGTGTTGTTTCCTTGTCTCCCCCTTTTTGTTTTTGTAACATGAGTTTAAGGGTTTGATTTGCTCGCTCCACAATAGCTTCCCCTTCAGGGTTATATGGAAGTCCTGTAATATGTGAAATACTCCAAGTATCTAGAAATCTTTTAAGCAGCTATCTGTTTTTAGAGACTGGGGAAGTCCCATTACAGCAAAGCAAGCTAACAAATGTTGCCTTACGGGTCAAGCAGTTTCTCCTGTCTGAACTGTAGCCCAAATGAATCCTGAGCAAGTATCTACAGAGACATGAACATAACATAATTTTCCAAAGGAGGTATAAGTTACATCCATTTGCCACAGAGTTAACTGTTAAACCACAGGGATTTACTCCAGGTTCCAATTGTTTTGGATTATTAAGAATTTGACAGGATGGACAAGTTTGAACAATGTCCCTAGCTTGTGTCCATATTAAAGGAAAACAAGCTTTGAGGCTGATCGCATTTATATGGGTTAGATTGTGCATGAATAGCTTCTTGTCAAAAAGGAGTGACTAATTTATCAGTGGCATTATTGCCTTGTACTAATGGTCCAGGTAAATTTGAATGAGGTTGAAGGCGAGTGATAAAAAGTGGACTTTTCTATTTCTAATTATCTGTTGAAGTGTGTGAAAAATCTTATAAAGAAACTGATTTATGTTATGTTTGATAAGAGCTGTTTCAATCAATTGAGTAACCTGGACAACATACACCGAGTCTGAAAGGATACTTATGAACTCTGGTATGTCTTGCAAAGCAATAAGTACTGCTCTTAATTCAGCTTGCTGAGCCAAAAATTCAGGAGCAGGAATTTTCTTAGTTTTATGCCCAGTATACCCACCTGCGCCATTTCCAGACCCATCAGTAAAGATTGTAGAGGCGGCAAGTATCTGTTGAAACTTAGTTATCCTAGGTAAAATCCATTGAGTGCATTTTAATGAATTACAGTATATGATTTCATAATATTGAAAAAAGATTAGACAGTTCATATGTGGAAATGCCTACTTTGGGCCTCAGCCAATTTATATCTAATAATTTTTGCAGATCATTCAAAGTTCTAATAGAGTCCCTATGAACCTGAACTTTCTGAGGCTCAATTGTAATTTTATCAACATTAATCCCAAGATAAGAAACAGGAGTAACCTTTTGAATTTTCTCAGGGGCAAGTTTTAACCCTGCTGCAGTTAAGCTCTTTTCTAAGACCTGATATGCTAAAACTAGATCTGGGAAGAGGGAGCAGCACCCAATATATCTTCCATGTAGTTTATAATATAACAAGAAGGAAAAGCCAATCTGACTGGATTTAAGGCTTTAGCTACAAAATTTTGCCATATGGTGGGGCTATTAACATTCTTTGAGGAAGATATTTCCACTGAAACCATTTCATAGGTTCTTTGTTATTGTAAGAAGGCACTGAAAATGCAAATTTCTTGGAGTCTTGGGGAGCTAAAGATATTGTAAAGAAATAATCCTTCAAATCAATAACAACAAGTGGCATGCTAGGAGCGATCATAGCTGGTGTGGGCAAACCTAGCTGCAGTGCACCCATAGGTTGCATGACTGCGTTTACTGCTCAGAGGTCTGTTAAAAGCCTCCATTTGCTTGTTTTTTTCTTAATAGGAAACACCAGAGAGTTCCAAGAACTAAAAGATTCTTCAGTATGCCCCTTAGCTAACTGTTCCTTAACTAATTTATGAAGTGCCTCCAGTTTTTCTTGGGTTAATGGCCACTGTTCAACCCAAACCAGGGAGGTTGTAGTCCATTTAAAAGGAATGGGTTTGGGTGGTTGAAGGAGGCTAGACTGAGCAGTGGCCATTGTGGAAAAGGTGAATATCCTAATCCTTCACAACTACCATGAGCTGTGGGATCTATTGGTTTAACAATTCCCTGTTAGTACTTACCAAATCCTAACCCTGGCACATGGCCTTGTTTCCTCATTAATTGTTGACTTTGTTTGCTGTATTGGCTAACCTGGGGAATATAAATTTCAGCCTGCCATTGTTCTAATAGATCACATCCCCAGAGATTAATAGGTAAATCTGCAACATATGGCTGCAGATTGGCATGTTGCCCATCAGGTCCCAGACAACGAAAAATTTGCAAACTTTTAAACCACTGGGAGTGCCATTTCCCACAACAGAAATAGATGAATCTTGTAATGGTCAAGCAGAGGGCCAATGGTTAGAACTAATGAAAGAAATAGCTCCAGTATCAATAAGTCCTTTAAACTATTCTGAATGGTTACTTCACAAACAGGATGAGACTGTAAAACTTTTTCAGTCAAGAATGCTGCTATTCTGTACTTCCAAAACCATTTTTCCCTCCAACTTTCTCACTGGCTCCTACAGGAACATATGGAAGCAATAACAATTGTTCTATGCGATCTCCAATATCTGCTTTCCATGGAACTGAGGTGGGCATGATAACTTGAATCTCTCCTTGGTAGTCACAATCAGTTACTCCTGTATGCACTCTAACTCCCAGGTGAGACTGCTCCTCAGGAGGAGAAGTCTGACCGTGCCAATTGGTAAAGGTCCCCTTATTCCCATTTTCACATAAATGGGGGTATCCCCTGGAAGAAAGATAACAGGTTGTGCCATAGGGATAGCTACTGTTTTCCCACAACAGTCTGGCAACATCTGCCTGGGTTTCTCTCTTCCTGGGTCTTTCTTCTCTCTGGGCTCAAGTCCTCTGTTTCCTCCACAAGGTCAACTACAGACTATCAGGCAAACAGCTCTGTCTCTCCCTGTGGTTTCTGCCATGTCTAAGGAGCCATCTCTATTCCTTTGTGTTCTTCTCCTGGCTCAGGTCATCCCTTCCTGGGTCTTGCTTCTCTTACCTCTGTGCACTTACTTCCCGGTGCTCCAAATCAAAACTCCAACATCAAAATCTTCCAGCGTCAAAAAGCTCAATGCTGTCCTTTGCCATGCCTTTTATCTAATGATGTGGCTCAATCAAAACCCTATTATAACTTAATCATGCCCAGGTACAGATCAGATTACAAATATAATATCTATTTTTTTAAAATTCATAGCCATATCAAACTGCACTGGGCAATACAATTACCAAGACAACTGAGTGCAGTGTCACAAGCAAACATCTGCACATCAATGCTCATAATGGTTTTATTCATGGTTATCAAAAGTTTGAAACAACACAGGTGTGTATTACCTGGTGAATGGATATCCAAATTGTGGTGTAAACACATGATAGACTATTATGCAGCTGTAGGAAAAATGAAGTCATGAAGTATATGACCACATGGATGAACCTGAAGGACATTGTATATTATGTAAACTCATGTAATTAATAATTAGAATATAAGTCACCAGAAAATAAAATGAGGGTAGAGAATGAAAACTTAGGTTTAATATGTGCAGAAGTGGTTAAAAAGTTTTCTTTTTAATCTTTGGAAGTGACTGGCGAAGGTGAGAGCATTTCATAGTGTTTGTGATTAGCAGAGCTATTATATGGGTATGAGAGTGGCCAAAAGAGAAAATCTAAGGATATGCATATTACTAGAAGGAAAGCTAAAAAGTGTAATGTGGGCCTCTATAACATAGTGAAACCTCACGTAAAATACAAACATGGGTGATATTGCATGTATATGGCAGTTTTACAAAATATAAATACAAATATGCTAGAAAGAAGGAAATAGAAAAGCAGGTATGTATAGAAGGGGAAGCATAGAGAGACTGAGAGGTAGTGAGTTTTGTTTGGTTGGTTGGTTTTTGTTTTTTATTTTTTCAGTAATAATGCTCTAAACCTGATTTGAATTGATCAATGCAAAACAGTGGATTACACTAAATGCAATTGATTGTATACTTTGGATTGATTTATGGTTTATATGTATCTAAATTCTAAAAATGTGAAGATGAAGAAATATGAACATTTCTGATATTAATGTAACAAAAATGAAACAGGTTAGTGATATGGAGCATGTAGGAAGGCAGTGTTAGTGAAGAGGTCACATAGTACTCTCTAAGACACTTTATTATTACTACATCTCCTTAGATAAAATAAGCTGGTTTTAAAATTTTGTTTTTGTAGAGAAAAATTAAATACAATAGAGCATTATGAATATTTATGATTTTCTTACTAAGAAATTGAAGGATTTCACTTTTCATTCATTTCCTAATTTTAGTGCATTAAAAAAATCTGAATATAATTTTGGAAATAGCCATACGAAAAACCTTGTGAGATATATAAACCTATACTGATAGATATGTATGACAATAAATTTTCTTTTATTAAAATATGCAGTTGTATAAGGGGTCCTGTTTCTTTCTTTTGTATGTGGCTGTCCAGTTCTCCCAGCATCATTTGTTGAATAGACCCTTCTGGTCCAGCTGGAGGGCTTGGCAACCTTGTAAAAAAATCACTTTTTTATGATTTTTAATTTTTTTTTTTTAAAAGAAGCTTTAGATTACATAAGTACTACATTAAAATTAGGGGATTCCCATATACCCCATTCACTCTTGCTTCCAAACTTTTTCACATTAAAACATCCTTCACTAGTTGGTACACTTGCTACAATTGATGAACACTTTGAAGCATTGCTCCCAACCATGGATTATAGTTTACATTATGGTTTACACTCTATCCCACACAATTTTGTAGGTTATGACAAAATATATAATGGTCTCTATCTGTCATTGCAATACCATGCAGAACAATTCAAGTGTCCTGAAAATGCCCCCGTATTACACTTATTCTTCCCTCTCCCTACCCTCTGAACCTCTGGTGGCCCCTGCTTCCTCATCAATGATAAAAGCTCTTCCATTGCTAGAATAACAATAAATCTACAGTAGAATAATGTCTTTTAGTCTATGTTCAGTCCCTAATCTTGAAAATTTTGGAATGGTGATGCCCACTCTGCCTGTAATTGAGTGGGGTCCTTAGATCCCATGGGGCAGATGGATGGAACTCTTTCACTTAACAGTTGTAAACATTCTCTGATCCTTTGGATGAGTGTTGCCCATGATCATTTCCTGGTTAGTTGTCCTGATTGAGTCCTATGATCTTGAGTGTAGGTATTGCAACTTTGCCGAGATTCAGGGATCAACTGGTACACAGTCAGACCAAAGATTTAAGTCTCCTGGACATATATTTATTAAGTACATTGCTAATTATAGTTTCAAATGGAAGGGGCTTATAGTAGTTTTAATTATTGATGAATTCCAGAAAGAAATATTGGAATATATTTGTAAACTCGTCTTTTCCTCTGGGTGTGTTAGAGTGTACTGGATTCAGAGGTTTTACTTTTACTTGATTATATAATGGTTAAAGCTTTGATTGGGTCATAACAGTAAGTTATTGAATCCCTGTCCCCTTTGTGGGCAGGGATTGACAGAGAAACTGCACTGCAGAGAAGGGAGGTTGGAGATAAGCCGAGAACTAAACTGTTGGGTACAGACAACAGAAACTGATTCTAGAAATTCCAAGCCTCTGGAAATCAAGCTTCCATAAAATAGTGCCCCTTTTGAGGACTTAACTATATTTGGAACTTGTAAATCAAGAGTGTAGATTCAGTTATCTAGAAAAGATTTGTGGAAAGTCCTACTATCTGATGGCTTGGACCCCTGCTTCTTGCATGCTAACCAATAAACTTTTTGAGAGAGCTCTATGAACAAAATCACTGTCAGCCTGGAAGAAAAGGACATGGAAGGGAGAGATTGACGGGGAAATGACTTCAAGAGAAAAACCATGGAAACAGATTCTGAAATTAAGACTGGTTTGGGCCAAGAGAAGAACCCCACCTGTGTGTATAGAGAGGGTGGGTTTTCCCTGGCAGTTGAAGAGGGTGGATGTTCCCACCTGATGTTCAGGGACAGTTTTGCCATCCCAGGGTACAGAGAGGATGGAGCATATTCCTCAAGGATTAGGACAGTTACGGTCACCCATAGATCTGAGGGGTGGACATGTCCCCATGGATTAGGGAAAACCAGGTGGTCAACTCATTGCTCTGAGAGGGTTGAGCCTGTATGCCAAAGTTTAGGGAGGATGTTTTCTTCACTGTACTAGGAGGGTTAAGACTCTAACCCAAAGATTGGGTAAAGTGTGACAATCACCCCAATGCTCTCAGTCAACATCCAGATGCTTGATGAGGGTGGAACCAAGAAAATGGCCATTTGGCAAACCCAAGGAAAGGATGGGTCCCCATGGGACCCCAGGGAGAAGTAACCATCATCTTAAGAATGACTCTCTGACTTTGACATCTAATGAAGTATGTCCTGCAGGTTTACTGAACTGTAGCAGACCCTTGACTCTTGTTTCCTTCCCAGTTTCTCCTTATGGAAATGAAAATGTTTATCCTTTGTCAATTTGTGTTTTTCCAGATAAATGGCTTTGTAAGTTTCAGAGTTCTACAGCAGATGGGACTTTGCCCCAAGACAAACTGTTTCTTTATACTGATTATGATGATTCTATACTCAGCATTGTTTACTAGTTTGTTTGTTTTTTTAAATATTATAGTGACTTTTTGGAAATTAGGGGTTGGAGTGTAGCAGTTTGAATTCCAAAAAGCAATATTGAATTATGTTTGTAAACTGGTCTTTTCCTCTGGATGTATTAGAGTATATTGGATTCAGAACTTTAACTTGATTAACTAATGATTAAGGGTTTGTTTGGGCCACATCAGTCAGATGTTGCATCACACAGAAACCATACCACAGAGTAGGGAGGTTAGATTTTGATGCTGGAGTTCAGAATTAGAGCCCAGAAAGTAAGCTCACATAAGAACACAGAAGAATAGAGATGCTCCTTAGATACAGCAGAAGCCCTGGGGAAAGAAACAGACCTGATAGTCTACAGCTGACCTTGTGGAGAGAGCATGGCAGCTGAACCTAGAGAGAAATGGAGCCCTGGGAAATGAGGAACCCAATAAACCTGAATTCTTGGCAGATGTCAGCAACCATCTTGCCCCAACACATGGCAATAGACTTTGGTGAGGGAAGTAACTTATGCTGTACGGCCTGCAACCCAAAAAAATACCCTTTATAAAAGTTGACAGATTTCTGGTATTTTGCATCAACACCCCTTTGACTAATACAGGGCAGAAGAGCCATATGTAGGGAAACTATAAGTCTGAGTCTGGGAAGCATAAATTCCAGCGTAAGGCCCAGTGAAAGGTTTCCAAATTCCTGAGCTGTCTGCCCTGCTTATACTGTCAGTATGTCTCTAGACCCCTCCGGAGCCCTACTATTTGAGGCACTATTTACTGTGGCAGTCAGTGAGCCTCTGCTGAGACATGCATGAGCATAATCTCTGGAATAACCTCCCAACTCACTTAGAAATCTCTTAGCCATAAAAACACATTTGTATTTACCATTTCCCCCTTCTTATCAAGGCCTTTTTCCAGATGCATTGCTAGTTGTTTGATAATAACCCTCTGTGCCTGCTAGACTTATCCCCAGTAGTCATGCCCCTCACTGGGGTAAAGTAGTGCATTTATATGCTGAGTTTGGCTTAGACAGAGACCATATTTGAGCAACAAGAACCTTTCAGGTGGTTACTCAGACAATATATAATGCAATTTAAGTTTCAGTTTCTCAAGAAAAGATTCATAAGTTCAGTAATCAATATCAAGGTCCTGATCTAATAGTCTGTTCTCCTTCACTAGGCACTGCCCTTGTACTAAGGGGATTCTTGCTGTCATATTAGAGAATGTAGAACTCCCAAGGATGAGAATTCAATGTTCTTTCTGTTATTGTGTGGGATCTCCACCAACCATGACAATGCCCCATGAACACTTGAACATATCCATATGCCTTAGAGGAATGTCCCAGGTGAGCCCATATACATTTCCCCATCACCAACAGCCCACACAGGTTATCTTCCCCTGCCCCAGTTGTGACCCTTGTGATCCAAAGACTCCAAAAATGAAGCCAACAAAATAACCAAATAAAATCAATAAGCAAATGAAATGATAGCTTTCAAAAATAAAATACAACAAAATTACAAACAATTTGAAATTATAAAGTTTTTATATATTGTGTCTTTCATCACTGGAAGATGTGATGTCTTGTATGTGCAGTGATATTTTCTTCCATATATTCCCCCTGTGTCTTAATTTTTCCATTTTATCTTCAAAGAAGATTTAGTTTACAGAAAAGTCAGGTAGATTATATAGGGGATTCCCATATACCCAACAATGTCCCCATTTCCCCTTCTCCCCTATTAATAATTTTTTTCACATTCATGGTCCATTTATTAAAATTGATGTACAAATATTGAAACATTGCTACTAACCATTGCTAATGGTTTACATTATGATTTACCGGAATGTAGGAGGGTCAAGACTGGGAAGGCTGACTGAATATTTTTGATATTCCAAAGAATCCACAAAGAAGCCATAAGGCCAGCAGCAGACATGCCAGTTTTTTTACTCGTATGTCCCAATGACAACTGTTGGGCAGTGACCACACCCATGCAATGGGGAAACAAAGCTTAAAGGACAGGACAGCCCAAGAGGGGGGCTAGCTAATACATAGCCTATGGAATGATTAACAGTGAGTACTTACTGATGTGGGGTTCCTAGAACAGTAAATCAAGGGTTTGAGCACTTAACATTCTTTTGTAGCAGACTGATTGTACTCTTGTTGCCAGTCTCTCCCCTGCTGAGGGTCAATGGGTCACCAGCCAATATGGCCCTCCCTGTTCCTGCCCTTCTGCAAGCAGTTCCTTCTATTTACCATACATTCCACCCCAATGCCCTTCCCACTGTACAATCTCCTTTCCATTCTTCATGATATATGAACAGTCAGAGAATTGGAGCACTATACCACAGCAGCAATAAAGTGAACAGCAACAGATTAAAAGTCCACCCCCAATTGCTAAGAGATTGATGGGTACATGTTACAGATTTCTTTCTGTTGTTTCATACAGACGGGCAGATTATTTGCCTTAACGGTATACAAGCAACACTCTCATTAGTAGACAACGAAGTACCAGTTTAGGGGGGCTTTATGAGGAGGTTTCTAATACAATACATTTTTCTCTCTCCAAATTTTTTGAATTTACTTTTGTGACAGTAAAAATCAATTTAGGCACAAGAAGTGTTCACATCAACACAAATAGAATTTCAGCAGAAATAGAAGACTTCAGATTATTAAACTGGTTTTATAACAATGTTTTGGGTGACTTTTATTTCCCATGGATTTAAGATTCTTAACCATTGTGGCTGCATAGGCTACTAGTATAATCAAAATGATCTCATTTTTCCCCAGTTTGTATAATTTGTGGCATAGGTAACAATAAATTGTTATTACTTCCCCTTTTGGACTGTAGGGCAACTGGCACTTTAATTCATAACCAGCAGGACTCATTGGTCCTGCGGTTAAACCGGAGCTGTGGACACAGCCCACGGAGCTGAATTTAAACTTAGTCCATTGTTATAAGGATCCCATATATTTTACCTGTTTCTTTAAAAGGCCATTCTTTTTTTTTTTTAGTAAGAAGTCCAAACAATATCCTGGTCTATATTCTAAAACTGCATGAGGTGACTGGTAAACAGTTTCTTAGTCACTGTCATTTGGGGCTGGGATCCCATATAGGGCACTTATATTTTCTAGGCAGCATATAGTAGCCGGGTGGTTGCAAGAGTCCCTTTGCAGTGTCTGTAGCAGTGAAAGCATGTTGCGCTTTCTGAGAGCAGTAGGGGACTGATGCTATAGTCACTGGAGTAAGTAAAATGGACACTCATGTGTGATGTTCATGAGCTGTTAGTAATAGGCAGCTGAAAGTGCTGCCACAGGGTTCAGTAGCCATGATGTCCATTTTCCTGTGGAGCCACTCTGCTGCTGCTTGGGTCTCAATCATATGGCTCTGGATCTTCATGAGGGTATCTGCCTCAACAGTCCTGAGAGGGGTATTAAAGAAGTGGGCAGGGTCATGATTAGACATTTACCTGCTGCTTCTGGTAGGCATCCCAGATGTCTCTCCAAAGATCTCTCCACCAGAGTGCAACTCATGCCAGTCCATTGTTCCTGTCTCATTTTTAGTATTTGTAGTCCACCCCTGGATAGGGGTGAATTATACTTGTGAATTATACTTCAAATCCAACTGCAAGGTAGTATTGACATTTAAAGCCTCATTTTTAGGTTACCTTTCACTGTTAACCATTTTGTAAAAGGTAAACTCCAAATGTGATTTATGAGTTCCTAGGCATGAGCAGACTAACAAAGTTGAAGCACATGCATAGTAGAACAGAAGAGAGAATTTTACACTTACTTTTCTTAGGGAAAGATGATTTTAGAATCACCTAGTGAAGCTGTCTAGTAAGATAGGGAAACAATAGGTGGGTCTGGAACCTGGCAGAGAGTCCACATGGACATCAATAACTCCCAGGATGACTGCTGGAAGACCCTTCCCAAGATTCTGCCATTCAGAACAAAGATTTCCTCTGGAAGCCAGGAGATGCCCCAGATATTCCCAAAGGGCTTTATCATTGGGCCCACATGGGGGATTGATGGGTAGGGTAATGAAAACAGCAAACAACTGGAACCCCTCCCCTGCCATTAGCAAAGGGGTGTAATAATTAACAGTTCAAAAAGCAGGCACAAGACCTGAATACACTTTCTCACCTCTGGACCCTAACTCTGGCCACCTTCTCCCCCACTTGTATTACTACATAAGTAAACCTGGGCATTTATAATCTATAATGGGGAATTATAGTCTGTACATCAGTCTGCTTTATCACTTTTCAGACCCTCTCTATCTGGGACCCAAGATCTGTTGTTTCCTCCCATTTCTCTTCCCTCCCTACCTTAATAAATTACTGGCCTAGCTCACCCAATGTGCTCTTGAAATTCATTTCTACAGCATAGTCAAGAACCTAGACAAAATCTAGTAACACTAGATACAAAACTCTCAGTGTCTGTCCATCACAAAAACCTCATGCCAGGACCCTTCTGCTTAGTTCCCCCAGGAAAATCCCTGGGAAGTTGCTAAGTATGGAGCTAAGTGATCCAGAGAAGCCCTTCCTGACAAGACATGAATTGAGCTGCTTTGGGGGTTATATCCCATTAGTTTCCTCCTGGCAAGGGGTAAAGCCCTACAAAGGCTCCTTCACTAGAAGGATTGGAGTGTTACAGTGGAAAGGTCAAGAACCTTTGACTCTTAGTGCATTTCCTCTTTATGGAGGAAATGGTCATGTGGTCTCTGGTCCTCAGTTCTGTTGGTCCTCTCCTCTCTTACACATGCTTAATTGGAATTCGTGGAGACATGGTTATGTGGTCTCTGGTCCTCAGATCTGTTGGTCCTCTCCTCTCTTACACATGCTAATTGGAATTCAGGGTCCCATACAGAGCCCACTCTCAACTCTTCTGTAGCCACATGGTGTGACACAAAAGATTTGCCTCTATTTAGACTATCAGTGGTAGATCATCCCAGTTTCTGAGAAGGCACACCAGTGGGGGGCGGGAGAGCTCTGCTGGAATCCTGGAAGTGCCATCCAGTACCCTAGGGGAAGATAAATGCTTTCATCAGTCTGATTGGCACCCCAGCACTAGATCTGACTGAATGGATTGCTTGTTGAGTCAGCCTCCTGAAAATGGTGGAACACTGCTCAATACCCCCACATTCCGTGGCTTGGTTGCTTTATGTTCTGGGCATCCCCAGAGCCTTAGAAGTCTTGGGGCCATCTTGGTCCCATTTCCAGGCTGAACACCCAAGCTGGGCTGACCCTAGGAATGGGCCTGGTTAGGGACCTTTCTTTTGCCTACATTTCAGAGGTCTTAGGAGTTAGCAATGAGTGAACTCATCTCATGGTGACTCCCAGGGTCTGAGTTCTACAGTTAAAAACCCATTAAACATTAAACAACATTAAAAACCCATTAAAAAAAACTAGGCACTAATTATCCTGTGATTTGCCAGAAAGCAACTTCAGGGTGGGACTCATGTCTTGCTAACAAATACATTTTCAGTTTCTAAGGCATTCTAAAGCATTTCACCCAAAATGATAGCAGTAGTTAGAAGATTAAAGACATTTCTAATTAAAAGGGTCTAAGGAAATGATACAATGGGTGATAGCCATTCTGGACTCAAAGAAAGGGCAGATAAACTCCCAGTGAACTCCTGCTTGACTTAGGCCACATGCTCAGTCAGGTCACAAGGACTTTTCACCTGCCAGAACTTCCTTGGATCCACATGGCATGTAGGCTCACTCCTACCACCTCTGAACAGAGTGCCAGAAGTCTAGGCAACTGAATTTATGTCCTGTGGGAGCCTTCCCAAGAACCCCTTTAAAATGGCAGGCTAAAGTCACTCCTAATTAAAAAGAACTCATAGAGAGGGCCTGATAAACTCCCATCAGACTCCTACTCAACTTAGACTACATGTGCAGTCAATTCTCAAGTGTGGTTTCACCCACTACCAGAATTTCCTTGGTTCTACTTAGCATGGGGCCTTGTCCCCGCCACCTCTGAAGAGGGAGCAAGAGGTCTGGGCAGAATGAGTTTTTGCCCTGTGGGAGCCTATCCAGGAACCCCATTAAAATGGCAGACCCAATAGAACACACAGACAGGCCTTAATTAAAACTCACCAGTCTCTGGCAGAGTCGGGGATCACCACCTGCCCTTCTGTTTCTTGGCAATGGCTTGCCAGATGAAGCCAGGGAAGTGTTGGATTCTTCTAGGTTCTTGGTTATGTTGCATAAGAGTTGAAGAACATGCCAGTTGAGTTAGGCCAGTAAAAAGAATTTATTGGGAAGTGGAGAAAAAGAACAGCTTCCTGAAAAATGGAAGAGAAGGATGGAAATACACACTGAGATTTGGTGTGGGCTCCTCTAGGTAAAGAACGCCTCTTTCTTCTTTTTTAAGGTAAGCATTGAAGGCTATAAATTTCCCTGTCAGCACTGCCTTTGCTGTGTCCCAGAGGTTTTGATATGTTAGGTCCTCATTTTCTTATATTTCAAGATATTTGCAGAATTCTCTTGCAAATTATTCTTTGACTCACTGATATAGAGTGTGTTTTTTAATCTCCATGTATTTATGAATTTTCCCTTTTTCTGTGCATTATTCCTTTCCAGCTTCATTCTGTTATCATCAGAGAAAGTATTTTGTTTAATTTCAGTCTTTTTTTTAATTTCTTTCCCCTTCCCTCCCCCCCCACCAGTTGTCTGCTCTCTATGTCCACTCACTGTGTGTTCTTCTGTGACCGCTTCTATCCTAATCAGTGGCACCGGGAATCTGTGTTTCTTTTTGTTGCCTCATCTTGTTGTGTCAGCTCTCCGTGTGTGAGGTGCCATTCTTGGGCAGGCTGCACTTTGTTTCGTGCTGGGCAGCTCTCCCTATGGGGCACACTCCTTGAGGGTGGGGCTCCCTTACCTGGAGGACACCCCTGCGTGGCAGGTCACTCCTTGCACACATCAGCACTGCGCATGGGCCAGCTCCACAAGGGTAAAGGAGACCCAGAGTTTGAACCCTGGACCTCCAATGTGGTAGGCAGATGCCCTATCCATTGGGCCAAGTCCGCTTCCCTAAGTTCAGGCTTTTTCAATTTAGTGAGACTTTTCTTGTGACCCATATGGTCTCTCTGGGAGACAGATGGATGAGCGATTGTACAGAATGTATATCCTGCTGTTTTGGGGTGCAATGCTTTATAGATGTCTGTTAGACCTAGGTTATTTACCATATTGTTCATGATTTTTATTTCTTTATCCTCTGTCCACATGTTCTAATACCGAGAATAGTGTATCGAAGTCTCCAACTATTATTGTAGAGCCATCTATTTTTCCTTTCTGTTTTGCTACCATGTGTCTTCAGGCACTCAATTTAAGTGCCTAAATATTTAGTATAGTTTTTCTTCTTGGTGAGTTTCCTTTTTTATTAATATATAATGACTTTCTCCACCTTTTATACCCATTGTGCACTTAAAATCTATTTTATCCAATATTAGTATTACTACTCTAGCTTTTTTTCTGTTGTTACTATTGACGTAGAATATCTTTTTCCACCCTTTCACTTTTAACCTAGTTGCGTCCTTGTCTGAGACGAGACTACTCTTGCAAACAACATATAGATGGCTTGTATTTTTTATCCATTCTATCAGTGTATGCCTTTTGGGTGGAGAGTTCAAGCCATTAGCCTTCAGTGCTATTATTGTAAAGACATTACTTACTTCATTCATTTTGTCCTTTGGCTATCTCTTATCATATCTTACGTTTGTCTGAATTTTTACCCTTTAATTTACCCTTTCCAATAATCTTCATTTCTACACTCCACTCTTCTCCAAGTCTCTTTCACTTATTTTTCCTTTCAGGTGGCAGCACTCCTTTTAGTATCTTTGGTCATTCTATTCTTTCAGTAACATTTTATATGTTTTTGTCTATGAAGACCTTGAACTTGCCATCCTTTTTGAAAGATAGCTTTGATGGATACAGATTTCTTGATTGACAGTTTTTCTCTTTCAATTCCTTAAATACTTCACCCAATTTCTTCTCACCTCCGTGGGTTCTTATGAGAGGTCTTCACTTAATCTAATTGAGATTCCCTTTTAGTGATCCTTTTCTTTTCTATTCCTGCATTCAGAATCGTATATCTCTGATACTTGGCATTATGAATAGTAGGTGTCTCAGGATATGTCTATTCAGATCTATTCTGTTTTGGGTGCATTGTCCTTGGATATTGATATTTTTCTGTCTTTCATAAGGGTTGGGAAGTTTTTCATTATTTCCTCAAATATACTTTTTGTGCCTTTTCCATTCTCTTCTTCTGGGACACTGATAATGGGTATGTTTGTGCATTTCTTGTCATTCAATTCCCGTATCATTTTTCTGTTCTCCTGTCTTTTCCAGTTCAGATATTCTGCCTTCAAAAGCACTAATTCTGTCTTCAGGCAATTCAAATCTGCTCTTATATACTGCCAATGTATTTTTTAATCTCATCCATCATGAGATTAATTCCCCTTAAGCTCTGTTACTTTTCTTTGCAGGCTTTCAAATTGTTTTATATGCTCATCCATTGTCTTCTTAATTTCCTTTATCTCTTCAGTCATATTTTTTTTCAATTGTTTGAATTGATACGGGAGAGTTGTGTGATTATCACTGATTAAATGTCTTAAATCGTGTATATCTTCAGGATATTTGTTTTGCTTCTTTGGGCCATCTCTTCATTTCCTAGTATGGCATGTAATTTTTGGCTGATGTCTAGGCATCTGAATATGTTGGTGAATTTATTCTATTGGCCAATTTCTTGCCTATTTTTTTTCAGTTCTTCTTTGATATATAGTTCAACTCATTTTAAGTCTTTAAAACTGCCCAGCTTACATTATCAGAATTGAACCAGGAACTCACTAATGGCATGCAGACTTTCTTCCAGCAGTTAGGGTATAACAAAACCCAAAAACAGTTTTGTCTATGCAGTTTCCACACTGGCAAGCATACCTTTTCTTGGAGGTGTTTCACTCTCCACTTTCCTTTATTTTGGATTGGCCAGAGCTGAATTCAAAGTAGGATCTGCTTGCCAAATTCAGTGAAGAGAAGCCCATTGACTCTCCCTCCCTTTTCCCTTGTAACAGCTTACAGGGAGGAAGATGTCTGTGCCCCTCTCAGTTGGCTGCAGTGAGACCTTGGTTTTACCCCAGCCTAATACATTCGGAGTTTGGGAGGGGAGCACTTCTCAGCTACTGTGGGTTTTAGTAACTTAAACATTTGTTGTTTTGTGTTGTTGATGTCTCTGACCCTCAGTTTCCTGGAGTTTTGTAACACTGTCTTGATCTGAACCACAAAGCAGGTCCCTCAGACAACTTTGGCTCTTTCTCTATTGTTTTTGTGAGAGTGCTGAATCCCGCCTGCCTACTCAGACACCATCTTTCCAGAATGCTTCATTTTATTTTTCATCTCAGTCTTCCTCCAGAGAATTCAAACTCTTTGTTCATATAGGACCAGTATGTCTGGTTCCTTGATGTAGCTCCAGGACCTTGAGTATTTCCTATTACAAAGAGTGGACTGTAAAGTATTCATTGGATTAATTAAGTAGCCTTTCAATCATTCTTCTCAATGGCATTACCTCTTCAATTTCCATCATCATAAGAGGATTTTAACTTCTTAATTATCTTGTAAATCAAATCAAGGTGAACAGAATGCATCTAATTGAATGAAACCCTGTTAAGTCTGGTATCTGCAGTCTATGCAATCAGTGTTTTCTCCCTGAAATGGGTCACTCATTGGGTTTAATAAATGTTTTCCCTATACAAAAGAAATGCAAATAGAGTTTGCATTTTCCAATAAGGAAATAAGCTGAACAGCACATGATTTTGGGAGAAGAGCAAAGTGTGGTTTGTCTCTGGAACTTGCCTCAGAATTGAGTAGACCTAAAGGTCACTTCTCAATTTTTGTCTTCTTTGGAGTTCTCCAGACTATGACGCATGACCTGGCCTTTCCCCATTACTATTTATAAATACAGCTAATTTGCATATAATGATTCTATCAAAATACATCTTAAAATATTTAAGGTTTATTGGTATGTGATTTTTACTTCTCCAGTTATTAAATTCTCTTGGCAATTGAGGCCACCCTGTTTCAATGAGCTGCAATTAGTTGGTTTGCCCTTGTGTCCTGTTTGTTCCTCAAAGCACTCTGAGATGATTTACACATTTTGCATTTAAATGCACTGCCCTTGAGAATCTGCTTGCATTCATTTCAGTGAAATTTCTGAAAACATCTTCACCTTACAAAAATCCTCAATAAATTCCCTGCTTTCCTCCTTCTATTAGCCATTTCTGTCCTGGGACCCTAGGTCACAACACTCTCGTGAATTTTTTTGTCCCCACATTATGTATTTTCAAGCTCTTTCTGAAATATTAAATATAAAATCATTAAAACATAGTCCCAGTTCTTCCTTTCTTTATACCTTTCTACTTAGGCAATATCTTCCATTCCTTTCACTTATTTATCATCTATGGATCTTGAACCTACACATTCCTGCCCAAATATCACATCTGAGTTCCAGACCTGAAAATATATTCTGCACTGAGATTCTCATGGTTTTATCATCAGTTAATTTAGATGGACGCATCACCTTTTGAAAATCTAGCTCTTCTTTAATAATCCAAACCAAATTGAATGAAATTTCCTGTCACACAGTTACTCAATTAAAAAAAAAACCTGGTGATATTCTTCAAAAATATTGATATTTCTATGAGAGATTTCCTATCTCCAAAAAGGAAATAAATCTAGATCATGTAACAAGTTACCTTGCATTTTTTCCCTTTGAATTGTCTCATCTTAATTAGTTTTTAAAACCCGTAGGGCCAGATTGTATGTTTTACTTGATAGAATGATTCTGCTCTTTTGGACAGGTCTAGCTCAGAGTTGTCTTCCAACATATTCACATATATTTTTTAAAAAGAGTCACTTTCTTGAAAAATATTGCATGAAATTGACAGTGATGAGAAGATCTGTGAACTTGGTGCTTGACATAGCATAATAGACACACTGAACTAGGCTAGGAAGGAAAAGTGGCTTTATTGGCCAGTGGAGGAAAGGAGAGGAGATCTAACCAATCTCAAATTGACCTCCTTGTTGAGTCGTTTTTTCAAAGCTTTTATATAGGTTTACAACAGAGAACGTTAATTATTAAGTTGAGCTCTCTGGGAATGGGCGAGGGAGTTTCTCTAGTTTTTTCTCTTGTTAACATTAAAATTAATAATCGTAAGTTCTCTAATTGTCGTGATGATAAAGATAATAGATTGAAGCATTATATGTTTACTTTTTTTTTTTTTTACAAAAAGGAACTAAGAGGCAAAGTGAGATCATAATTAGGGGATGACTTCTAATCTCCACACCTTTTCCAAAGACCCTTGAGATAAGCCTACTCTAGATTTTCTAAATGAAAAATTTTCTCAATTTTCTCAATTTTCTAAAATGAAAAATAGAGATTGTGAGAGAGAAGCACAAGGTTACTGCACTCAATTTCTTTCATTAATTGGCTTGTCTTAAAAGAAGTAGAAATGACTGACAAATATCTGAATACTTTAGATTTTGTTCTTATGTTCTGGTTTTGTTTGAATGTATTTCCTCCCTTAATGTCATGGTTTATTGGTACTGCTACTAGGTTTTAATTTGCACCCTAAAAAATCCATGGCCTATTGAGTATTAAGATTATCAGGTTGCTACCATTGCTTGCTCTTTTATATGTCTTGAGAATTAAAAACAAAAGCATATTGCTCTGCTAATACCTGCTAGAAGTTACAATTTTTTTTGAGAGATGTACATTGCCTTCTTTTTCATAAAGATCCATACTTATGGGAACCACTCATCTGGGGGATGGATTATGCAACCATATATTATAAACTGGATATTTTTATATAAATCAATGCATAGTGCTTAATTATATTCAGTAGGCCTAGTGTCTTAAAATATCAGCTATAGCTCTGATTACAGTAATTCTTCTAAATGGTCGTAAAGGAAAAATATTTTCTGGAGCAGATTCTTAGGTAGTGCCAGTAATTTTTTAGCAATACTAAGATAGTATATTTTGTTAAAACTTAAAATAAGTTAAATGTACTCTTAAAGCATATAAAAGCATGCATTGATAATTTAGTTTAAAAAATTCTTTAAAACCTAACTTATTAATAGGAAAATCAACAATGAAACAATCGTTTCTTTTAGGAAACTTAATAATTTCTTTTGGGAAACTTAATTATTTCTTTTCAAGTTTGAATGTAGATCTGACATAATGAGACCTATACTGAATAGTCTTTCCCTTGCTTGATAGTAAAATATACACACTCTAGAATAATTTAAATTTTCCTTGTATATTTTTCAGCACAATTATTTCTACTTAAATTGAGTTACATGGAGGACTGAGAAAATATTTATAGATTTCAGTTCTTCTCAATATACAGATGAGTAAGAATCTTCTTGTGTAGGTGCTTTAATGTACTTACCCAGGACAACCAAAATCCATATAAGTGTGGGGTATCTTTGAAAAAGCAGGAAGGTTGGTTTTGAGAGTTTTAGAAGGAAGTGAATGACACGAGGTGTGCCTTGAGTAGATTTATCTTGACTAACGTGAATTAATCAAGATGTTTCTTTTGAATTATAGGGCTGATTATGTTATCTGCTCCATAAAATAGAGTCTGCTGTCAAAATATTGCTTTTTCTAGAGAGATGGAAGCTCTGAACTACACATGTTATTAAAGGAGCCTCAACAAGACTTGGATTCCTTGTATTCTCATTCCATTTAGGTTCTATTGAATAAGGGAGAGAATTTTCACCAGGTGAGAGAGTCCTAATTTATTTTGTAAATGATTTAAATCAGAATGTATTGTTTAATTGACTGCAGGTAGTTGGACCAGGCCATGTGGGGTCAGGTTAACTTGTGGATATACAAAATTTCTGGATTTGTAATTATTTGATCATTTTAAAAGGGAAATTTATTTAATCTAATACCACTCAAGGAAGGGTTTATGCAGTTAGACCAGGGGGAAAGACCAAAATATGAACAAATAAATGTACAATGAAAAATGATATGAGTGACCTGAAGGCATGGTAGAATTGTAATTTAGGTATTCAAAAAATACCTTAGGTTGGGGCTAAATGAAGAGATCTCTAAAATAAATGACAAAACAGATACTGAAGGAACATGACTATGATGGGGAAAACTGAGGCAATTTCCATGGAAATTATAGTGTTCAGTGCTGAAATAATATCTAACATGAATATGTTTGTGAATATATTTGTCTTTCTGAGTGATGAAATCTTATTCAATCCTTGGGTGCCTGGAGGAATCCTAACTTAAAATCACTTACTTTGAAGGGAAATACTTTGTTAAAGTGATATACCTTGATTACATTAATTTGACATCTAGGTTAATCAGAGTAAACTTTAAAAGAAGAGAATTTATTTTAGATTTCTGGGATCGTGGTTGTGGAAATGTCTTGTTATATTTGATTTTTTGCCTCTATCCATGAAAATAGAGCTACACAGTGTCATGTTAGAGCCAACAGTGGAATAAATTGAAGCAATTGAGTGGGGGTGTGAGATTGTCATGATAGTGTACAGAAAAGGGAGAGAAAGGAGGCTACAATTCATCCTTGAAATGTTCTAGTAATATTGTTTGAGTAGTGCCATGCAGAACACAGGAAGAAGGAGTGACTAGAATAACTTGAATAAACTCAGGGGACTGAGAGACTGTCTGAGAAGTGTAAGAAAAAGAAAGTTTACAAAAGTTCCAATTGGTTCTTCCAAGATATAGACTGAAGCACATAAAATTGATTTATTCATGGGGAGTTTATTGGAGACTTTAGCATAATCTACTTAAGAGGAAGTCTGTGATGTTATTAACTCATCATTTAAGACTGAGAAAGGGTAAAAGTGCTCATGTAAATTGAATCTGAAAGAAGGAAAAGGAGATCAGGCACAAAAGATGAAATAAGAACAGGGGGCATTTAGGTTCATAATAGAAGAGAAACAATTAGGTTAAATAATGAGGTGAATGACAGAGATTTCAAAAACAAGAATTCATTTGGAGACATTTGACTTAATCATATGACAAGGCTCTTCAGTGAGAGTGGAGTAACTAATGGGTATGAATGCAGACATTGTGATGTTAAGTTGAGGTGATTTTTAAAAATTTATGTTGTTCACCTGGTTATTATGATGTTATTCTCATCTAGTAAAAGTAATGTGAGAATATGTGGTATTCAATTGTGGGACTTGAAGTGATTATGGAAGATGGAAGATGGAAGAATAAATTATCAAGATGTGGCCTTTTCCCCAGATATATTTGAAAACACTAGGAGTTGTGGTTCTGTATTTAGTCATAAAGCAAGAGTTTAGTAATGTGCTGTGTCACATCAGTAATAAACATGACAAGAAATTAGAATCACCTCCTATGTGGGCAGATGTGGAAAATAGTGAGATATATTTATTGACACAGGGTAAATACAGTTCTCAGGAAGCATATGCTGAAATACGTATGCTTGGAATACATCTGGCAGTAAATATTACATGAGATAGAAGCTAATTTTTGGGGATTTGGTCCCAAAGGGTATCGGGAATGAAACAAAGAGAAAGAGAGAATAAAACAAAAAGAGATGGGATCAGGGGGTCTGCAAGTAGAGACTCCTCAGACTACTTTATTATCTCCAAGTGGCATTATATATACTCAAGCTATTGTGAACACAAGCAATAATATTCAGCTGCACATTAATAAATCTCACAAGCTAAAGAACTACAAAATCTTAGAGTACAAGGTTCTAGTGCTCCTTCAAACTACAAAGTGTTCTTGCTCATATTTCTCCTGGCCCAAGACAGCTTCGTTCTGTTTACCCAAAAGGCTTAATTGCTGCATTCCTATGTTAAAAGTATAGTAATGGAAACAGCACTTCTCTTCTTGCAAGACCAACATGCCTTTGTTTCCAACACTAATATTTGTGAAATGGGTTCAATGCAATGGAGGTTTCCTTGTGACAGGAGAGTATACATGGAGTTAACTGTAACAAGCTATAGGAAGAGGAAGTTTTGACAACAGGGTGACAATCTGATTATTTAAATGAGAGGTGACATTCTATGTAATAATTGGGTATGGTGTGTAATCCTTACGATATTTGAAATTGGGATATAGGAAGATAAAATTTATATCCATCTGTGTCTTTTTTTGGCAACATAAGTTTGTCATATTATTACTTCAGCTTTCTGAACCTCTATTTGGGACATTTATTAAATGAGTAAATTAACCTTTATCAGCTGGGTTGCTGAGGATATTAAATTATTTAAAATGTATAATTCTCCAAACATGTTGAATACAATAGTTTTTTTCCTGGACTTGAGGTACAAATAACTAAGTTAATCCTAGATATGATCAACCCAATAATAGTATACTTTTTTTTCTTTTACTTTTAATAATATATATTCCTAAGTTTCTTAGTTGATTTCTAAATACATTGGAGTGAGATATAGAACTCATTGTTGAAGGGGTTGCATTGTTAGATATCACACATGGAAGAACTAACATGTTTTATATCAAAACATCAAATGAGTTTTATGGTAGAGTACAAAGGAAGTGAGAATCCAGAAGACCAAAATGCATGTGAGAGAACCTATGCTTTTGCAAAAACCAGTAATAACTGAGAAATTCCAATCTGTATCCTCTTGTGGTGGTGACCCAATTCCAGATGTGATTTTGGTCAGGGGTTCTTGTGTTTTGGAATTGGGGATGAATTAAGTCTCTAAACATCATGGGCTAAATTATTTAATAAATATAATTCATGGATTTTCCTGTTTTTATCTGTACAGTGAAGGTAAGCATATCATCTTCACTAGCCAGAGAAGACAAGATCTCCAGCATCTTGACCCTTTGAAAGGAGAGTCCTCACTTTATTTTTCTTGAGCACACCTCATGTTCATTTCGTTGATTGGACTGTGGATTCTCCTGGGTGAAGTGTTTGGCATTCATGACAGGTGGGCCTGAAAGTTGTTGTCAAGACTTGAATCTTAAGATTCTTTCCCCAGTCTCAGCTTTGCTCATCTTCTGCTTGTCTGGTTGTGAGTGAAAATCCAGAGGACCATAGATGTCATCTAAGGTTTTGACAATGCAATCACAGGTGAGTAGGGAATTCTTCTTTAATTAAATTACACCTCTGTTAACAGCAGATGGGATGATTTCTCTGTTGGTGTGGATATTCCTAGTATATGCAGGAGCTATTCAAGGATCTGAGTTTAAATTAATTTTATGCAGGACTCTAATAATTATAAGTTAAGAACTGATGAAAGTAATCTTCCAAGATAATTACAAGAGTTGGGTCCAGCTTCCATTAAGACTGTTTTCTCCGAAATAATGACCGGTGTTTTCTTTTTCTCACACCTCCCATGGCCTCATTGGATAAATAATGAATTCATGGATCATGTTAGTGCATGAGATTGACCCTGGCATGTAATGAATAGAGGTGACAGAGCTGAACAAGAATAGAAGTTTATTGTCAGAATAGAGGCTGAGTTTTCAGGTGTGGAGTCAAGCTAACAATACAGGTATTGTGGTATAGGGGTCGGTATATATGCCAGAAGCATGAGGTTAGTACATTACAGGAAATGATGGATAATTTACTTATTTGTCCCCAATTTAAATTTTCTTAAAATTTTGATGGAATATATCTGCACCATTTGAAATATTTTTAAAAAGAAATCTAAAATTCACTGTATCACTCCTGTTCAAATTGCCCAGCTTCAATTTTCTAAATAAAATTTATTCAAATTTTATAAATGGATGCAATATATAGGAATTGTTTTTTCCTTCATTGTGGCTCTTGTTTCAGGAGCTTATAATAGGAAGAATATTTATTTCTCTGTTAAAATTTTTGAAGATTTGCAGAGACCAAAAGCAACGAACAGGATTCTTTAATATTTCACACACAGATGAGATGAAGATAAAAGTGAGACGACGAAAACACATTTGTAGATCCCAGATAAAGTTGAGATTGTAAAGTCTCCTTCCACAGGAATGGTCAGTCTAAGGCTATGTATCAGACTGGTTCAGGTTCCCTGGTTCATAACCCTAAGCCATCTGTATTTATACATTACAGTGAATACCTGAGTTATGTAGCACTCAGGAAAGCAGATGTACTGATTTGATACCTATACAGGTTAGCACAATTCTGGATATTTCTTCAAGTTTCTCTGTCATTTTAATGAATAATAGACCTGTGAATTGAATTTAGATAGAAAGCAATTCACAGATTAACTCACATTTGTAAAAATGCATAACATATTCTTAAATGATTTTATAAATGAGAGGAAAGTGAATTCATCTGCATAGGGGAATAAGCTAACCATACTCATTTTTTTAAATGAAATATGGCTATTGCTCATCTTACAATAAGTCTGTAAATTTATTTAAAATTATTTGGAAAGGTGGATTTAGTTTTGAATGCTCAAATGAAAGTTTTATAATCAGCAGAAAGAAGGCATAATTACAGGTTCATTGGGAAAATTTCTGGGTGCATATAACATCCTGTGTCATGTGATTTTCTTTTACCATAGGATTATGTATTCAGTGTGTATGTGTCTGTGAGTGCATCTGAAAGGCAGATGACAATTCAGCATTGATAATGATGTTACTGGAATGCCATACACATGAGTTTTATATACAGTTTCTGCTTCTTTAATGCTTTTATTTTGTACATCACACTCAGGACATTGGTTAGGTTAGTGCTACGTGAACACAAATTTCTGTGATGTTTTAGGAGTATGTGACCATGAATGATGTAGCTGTTGACTTCACCCAGGAAGAGTGGGACCTGTTAGACACATCCCAGCGAAAACTGTTCAGAGAAGTGATGCTGGAGAATATCAGTAACCTGATCTCAGTAGGTGAGACTCTCAAAATTTACTATTTATATCTCTTATCTATCTACCACCAATCTAATCTAGCTACCTATATATTTATCATAAATCATCTTCCATTTATTCAAATATCAGCTTCTCCATATTATAACCTTTATTTTCTCTTATATTTTTATATTTTATAACTTTAATACATTTATATTATAAAAAATAAAACTGTGTAAATGAATGTTTCCTTATTTTTTATTTACATCTAGTTCACCCCAATAGAATTTAATCTTCTTTACCACAACTTAATGTCTTTCTTGAATCTCAATTTCCAACACTCGGTGCTGTGCTGGCAATTCACTGAATACTTTTTGAATAGATAAATAATTGACTGTGATGAAATATGTATTCTATTTCAAGGGATATTCTGAGGCTTCAGAGCATAGTAGTATAATAGAAACATTGCATATCTCCTTTTGCATATCAAATATAGATCATTCTTTTGGAATTCATATTAATTGGATTATTTTTTAACATAATATTCAATCACTTTGGAAACAGAGTTCTCCCAATTTAGAATATAGATGGTACTGCAATTTTTCTTTGTATTTGTACATGGTTAACAATAACCACTGGACCTCAGTGAAATGGGTAAAAGGTCAAGACTTAAAATTTCTTGTGAAATATTATCAGTGATCTGAGTTCTATGTTTTGTTGCATTGCTGACCTTCAGTGCTTACCTTATTCTTTGGTAACCTGCCATGTACATCATGATCATTCTCTGTTACTATAACAACTTAAAATCCAGGTAACTTTTTTCATGCAAACAGGATATCAAGTCTGCAAAACAGATATGCTTTCCCAGCTGGAACAAGAAGTATGGAGAGAAGGAATAGGATTTCCTCAATACCAGAATTCAGGTGAACTCTAAGGACCTGTGCATCAGAGGAGGGGTTTCATGATATAGGGAACAGGATTCCTTAAGTCAATTATGATTTCTTTAGGTTTCCTTACATGAGTTATGGTTTCTAAAATATAGCTGAGGACATTGGGGAAATTTTAGTCACATGTGTTTATTCCATATACTTCTCAAGCTTTATCAAGTGTCATTGGCTTTGTGAAAGTGATATTCATTTGTTATTGCAATTAAACCTTCACATAATGACCCTTTTCCTGGTCCTATTCTTGGAATTTTTCTTTTTCCCTCTTTTTTTACCTTCCTAACATCCCAACTTCTTCTTTCTCATATTCCATGCATGAAAGTCTTTTCTGATTGTAATGCCATATAATGTTCCTTTATTCCTAAAGTACTCATTAATTTGATATTCTTTCCCAGCTAACTGTGAATGTGGGAAACATACTGAAAGAGATAGTTGAAACTATCCAAAATTTTTATTCCCCTAATGCTCTTCTAACAATGTATTTTGTTTTCCCTTTCAATTACGACAGGGAAGAAAAGTGCCTCTAAAACATGTGAAATGATAGAAATGATAGTCAACCAACCTACCTGTAGGGAAGACATTTCTAAAATCATGCCATTGGTAAGCTTAATTTTGTGAACCCTATTATTCCAAATAGATACCTAGAGATGGAATGATTTAGGAATTGGGTAAAATCATGAAATTGTAAGTAAGGTTGGGATTAAGTGCCAATGCAGCAAAAATCTGTGATAGTTTGAATTAATGTAAAAATTAACCTAAACACAAACTCTTACCTGAGTTCATATAAAAAATGAATAAATACCTTTCACATATATAATCTTTGAAATATGAAGCTCAAAATTGATCAGATACTTCTTCAGTTAGATTGTTATAATAGAGAATATCTATGTGTTATGGAGTAGAATAATGTGTATATGAAACCAACATATCAAATGTTTTAATTCAAGACTATCACTAGTGAATTAGTCTAGGTTTCATATGTGGGGAAATGAATAAATTCATTTTTATGGACAAATATTTTACAGTCTCACATCTCATTCCCCACAGCTGAGACCTCACATGCAAAAGAATTTCTTTAAATGTAATTATTTGCAAGAAGACTCCTCTGACACATCCACAGTGAACCAACATGCATTAATTCACATGACTAAGAAATCCTACTTCAGGAAATCACCTCCAACAGTCCTCAGTGATCAATCATCTTTTAATCAACATAAGCATATTCAACCTGAAAGTGAATCATATGAATGTTACCAAAGTGCTAAAAAGTGTATGCAATATTCTGACCTCAGACAACACAATGGACTTACCATTAGTGAGAAACTCCATGAATGTCATCTGTGCAAGAAAGTTTTCAGTCAACATTCCCATCTTCAACAACATGACAGAACTACTGGAGAGAAGCCCCATGAATGTCATTCTTGTGGAGAAGCCTTCAGTATATATACTCTTCTCAAAGAATATGAGAAATCTCACACTGGAGAGAAACCCTATGAATGTCACTTTTGTGGAAAAGCCTTCATTCAACCGTATTCTCTAAGAAATCATCTGAGAAGCCACACTAGAGAGAAACCTCTTGAATGTGATGTATGTGGGAGACACTTTAGTCTTTATTCTTCCCTTAAATATCATGAAAGAACTCACACTGGAGAGAAAGCCCATGAATGCCATCTATGTGGGAAAGCCTTCAGTCATTATGCTCGTCTTAAAGAACATGAGAGATCTCACACTGGAGAGAAACCCTATGAATGTCATCTTTGTGGGAAATCCTTTGGTCACTCCTCTTCCCTAACAAAACATCAGAGAATTCACACTGGAGAGAGACCATACGAATGTCGTCTTTGTGGGAAAGTTTTCAGTCGATCTTCTTCCCGAAAACAACATGAGAGAACTCACACTGGAGAGAAACCTCATGAATGCCATCTTTGTGGGAAAGCCTTCACTTCATCATCTTCCCTTAAACGACATGAGAGAACTCACACTGGAGAGAAACCCTATGGGTGCCATCTATGTGGGAAAGCCTTCAGTAAATATGCTTATCTTAAAGAACATGAGAGATCTCACACTGGAGAACCCTATGAATGTCACCTTTGTGGGAAAGCCTTCTTCCAATCCTGTTCCCTAAGAATTCATCAAAGAAGTCACACTGGAGAGAGTCCCATTGAATGTCATGTATGTGGGAGACACTTTAGTCTTTATTCTTCCCTTAAATATCATGAAAGAACTCACACTGGAGAGAATGCCCATGAATGTCATCTATGTGGGAAAGCCTTCAGTCATTATGCTCGTCTTAAAGAACATGAGAGATCTCACACTGGAGAGAAACCCTATGAATGTCATCTTTGTGGGAAATCCTTCAGTCACTCCTCTTCCCTAACAAAACATCAGAGAATTCATACGGGAGAGAGACCATATGAATGTCATTTTTGTGGGAAAGTCTTCAGTCGATCCTCTTCCCTAAAACAACATGAGAGAATTCACACTGGAGAGAAACCCCATGAATGCCATCTTTGTGGGAAAGCTTTCACTACATCATCTTCCCTTAAACGACATGAGAGAACTCACACTGGATAGAAACCCCATGAATGCCATCAATGTGGGAAAGCCTTCAGTCAACCATCTTCCCTTAAAAATCATCAAAGAACTCACACTGGAGAGAAACCCTATGAATATCATCTATGAGGGACAGCACTCGGTAATTATTCTAATCTTAGGTGACATGAGACAACTCACACCAGAGAGAAACCCTATGATTTTCAACATGGGAAAGCTTTCAGTCAGCATCCCCATCTTCCATCTTCAATGACATGAGATAACACACACTGAGAGAAACCATATACATGTCATTTATGTGGGAAAAACTTCAGTCAACTTTCTAGTCTTATACACCATTAGAGAACTCACACTGTAGAAAAACTGCATGAATATTAATTATGTAAGAAACCTTTCACCTGTATTTCTGCCCTCAGGCAACATGACACCATTCATGCTGGACAGAAACCATAATATCATATGTATGGGAAAACCTTAGTTTTTCTAGCCTTAGACAATAGGTTATTACTCAAATGGAGAGAATCCCTATTGTCAACCATTTTGAGAAAATCATAAGTTAATATTGTTATTTTGATGTAATGACTCACACTATAAATCTTTTGCATATTTAAGAGACTTCAGCCATAGTTTTAGTCTTAAAACATACCAGAGAACTCACTTTCTGAAGAATCACTGTTTTTAATATGCTTAAAAATTCCTGTAGTCATCCATACTACATGTAATCTAATAACTTTCATACTGGTGAGAATCTATGTGCATGTCATTCATGTAGCAAAGCCCTTAGTAGATAAATATGTGCAAAAACACATAGTGTAAATGTAATGGAATTGGAGAGGCCTCTTCTACCTCTCTGATAAGCTAATCAGAGAAATTACATGTGAGGAATTCTACATCTGTACTCAATGTGAGATTGTCTTAATTCCTAATTTATCCTTTAATTTTAATGACAGAAAGCCAAAAGAGTGAAATTCTAGGTCTGTAATCACTGTGCCCTATGATTTAGTCAAAGGTAAGCTTTTGTGTGCTAAAGGAAACTCAGTTTAAGAGTAACCACAAAACATTAAACAAGAGGAAGAAGACTTCATTAGGAGGATTAAACCCTTTGAGGGATTTCCAGAAAATTCATTGTGGAGAATGCAATGAAAAGGCATAGGAAAACATTTATTTAGAGATTGGGATCAGTAATTTTGTGTCTGATGGATATTGTTTGAGGTGTTTGGGAAAATAATTGGGTATTTGATGGCTTATTTTGTCCATATCAACTGGAAATTTATTGGTTTATGTGGATAGAATGTGTAAAGTCTGTGATTTTGGAGTATTTCCCACATAATGTACTTCTCTGGTTGCCTTTCTTGGGTCAGTCAATAAATATCTGAAGGGGAGGAAGAGATATGGTCACTTAGTTCCTAATATTAGAGGAAACAACACTTCATCTCCTGACTAGAATATTTACAAGTGGGTGTGAGATACACACAGTAGTTCACTATGCCAGAGATCCAGGTCATTCCCACTGCCCATTGCTAATATCCCAATAGGAAATATTCAGGAAAAATGCACTGCAATAATCATCTTCTTAATAATATATTATTAATATTAATAATATATTAATATATTAATATTATATTATATATCCTTGCCCATAGGCAATGCCATTATAATGGTTGACATTTGGAAATCTTGTCCTTGACAATTATTAAAATGTTAAAATCCAGAGCATGCAAATATGGAAACTTGATAGCTAAGTTTTTTTAAAGCCAATCTTATGGATACATAGTAGTAAAGCATGCAATTCATCTAAAAGGTATTGTCAGTGGTATTTAGCATAATCACATAGTTGTGTATTCATCATTTCAACCCTTATTAGAACATTTTAATTATTTCAATAATAAAGCAAAAACAAAAAAACAAAAATTTGTCACCTCTCAATGTATTATTCCCCTGATGTACATAGCTGCTCTTTTTGTCTGTTCTTGCTTATCTATTTATTTTAAAGAAGTTTAATTGAGATATAGACACATACCATTTAATCTATCCCAACTGTATAATCAGTGGGTCTTGTATAATCAAATTGTGCCTACATGACCAAAATAGTTTTAGAAAAATTTCAATATTCTCTAAAGGAAAATTCCACACCCCTTAGCAGTCACCTTGCAATCCCTCTATCCTGTCACAACTCTACATTACCAATCTAATTTCATTTTTATAAATTGACATATTTGCATATTAAATAAATGGAATCATAAAATCTTTATTTTTATATGTGATGTGAATGATCTACCTATTTTTTGGTTAGCTTTAAAAAAATTTTAAACATACTTAGATTACATAAAAGTTACATGAAAAAGGTAGGGGACTCCCATATGCCTTACTCCCTACACCTCCCATGCATTCCCACATTAAAAACATCATTACTGTCATACATTGGTTAAAATTGATGAACACAGATTAGAATATTGCCACTAAGTGTGGATTAAAATTTCATTAGATTTAAAACTCTCCAACACAATTTTGTAAATTATGACAAGATATATGATGGCCTGTATTTGTCATTAATGTCATTCAGGAATTCCCTCTCCCTCCCTGCAGAAACTCTGGAGGGAGTTTTTCCACAACAATGATAAAAGTTATTCCATTGCTAGAGTAACAATAAGTCTATAGTAGAATAACAGTAAGTCTCCTCTAGTCCATCATTCATTACCCAATACTGAGGATTGGGTAATCTGAAATGTTGATACTCCACCTCTAATTGAGAGGGAATGTAGGTCCCATCAGGCAGATGGATGGGACTGTCTTGCTTGTAGTTGTAGACACTATCTGTTCCTTGGGATGGTTATTATCCAACATCATTTCCTAGTTGTCCTTGGTGAGTCCATTGAACTGGTGAGTAGGTGTTTCAACTCTTGAGATTCAGGGCGTGAATGGCATATGGAAAGCCCAAAGATTTAAGTCTCTTGGACATAAGCCTAGCAACTCTAGTACTAAGTATAAGTTCAAATAGAAGGGGCTGAAGAGTCATGTGTAGGGAAACCACAATTGAGTCCAACTCACACTGGGGACATAAATTTCATTGTAGGGCCCACTGGCAGGGCATGAAATTCCTAAGCTGTCTGCCCTGTCTATAGTGTCTGGATGTCTCAACTAAAGCAACATTTACTGTAGCAGTCAATGGGATCCTGCTGAGATGTGCATAAGCATAACCTCTGGAATGACCTCCTGACTCACTTTTAAGACTCTTAGCAGTATAAACTTATTCGTCTTTACACTCCCCCTTTTTGGTCAAGGTCTTTTTCCAGTTGCATTACTACTTGATGCTTGGCAGTAATCCCTCATTGCCAGAGAATAATCCCCAGGAGTCATGTCCCACACTGGGGGGAATTGGGGGCATTTATATGCTGAGTTCAGCTTAGAGAGAGGAACACATTTGAGCAACAAGGAGGCTCTCAGGAGGTAACTCAGGCACCCTATAATATATGCCTAAGTTTCAATTTCAAAAGTAAAGTTTCTTAAGTACAGTCATCAATATCAAGGGCCTGTGAATGGCCATCCTTCACTATTCACTGCTTCTGTTCTCAGGGGATTCTAGCTGTCCCATTAGAAAATATGGTGGAGCTAGCTATGATGGGAATTGGATATTCTTTCAGTTATTGTGTGAATCTTCACCCACTGTGACAATGCCCCATGAATACTTGAACACATTTATGTGCCTTATAGGTATGCCACAGGTGAACATACTCCCATGCATCCCCATCACTGACACCCTGCAGTAGTGATCCTCCCCTGCCACAGTTGTAACCCTTCTGTGATTTAAAACTTCAAAAATGAAGCTAAGACAGTAACCAAGTACAATTTATGAGGAAATGAAATAATGATAGTTTTAAAAATAGCAAAATACAATTTTTTTAAAAATTGGAATAATAAAAATAATTAAAAACAAGATTAAAAACATTTTTGACATGTTTTTCATCACTGTAAACTATTATCTTGATGTATAGTGACATTTCTTCTGTTTATTCCCCAGTTTCATTTTTTTTTTTTTCATTTTGTCTTCAAGGAAGCTTTAGGTTATAAAAAACTCACAGAATTTAAGGGATTCCCATATATCCAACTTCCTCCCTCTTTTCCCTTTTCCCTTAACAGCATTTTACATAGAGGTGGTACATTTATTATAATTGATGTACACATATTGAAGCATTGTTACTAATCACGCTTTCATAAATTTCATAAATTTTTATGAAATTTAATATGGCCTGCATCCCAAAGGTCAGAATGCTTCAATATTTATACATCAACTGTAACAAATGTATCATCTTCAGCTCTCTTTTGGTTAAAACTTGCATGGTTTTTTTTCCATTCTTTCACCTTCAACATATTTTTTATTTTTAATGTGAGACATGTCTCTTTCAGGCAGCATATAGTTGGTTCATGCTTTTTAATATATTTTACCATTCTCCATTTTGCTAAAGAGTTAATTCCATTTACATTTAAAGTCACTACTGGTAATATAGAAATTTCTTCTGTCATTTTTCTATTTTACTTTTGTAAGTCATGCTGTTATTGTCTTTCATTGTAATATATGTGACTTTGAATTTTTCCCACAACCATTTCAGATCTTTCCCCTTCTAGTCACAGAAGCATTTCATTTTTTTGTTTCATATCTTAATAGTTACACAGCAAGCCTTGAGAAATAACTGTGAGCTCATGACTGATGAACTACTTGACTACCTTTGTATCAGTAGATCCCTTAGTAATTACTATAAGATGTAACTTCAGCCCTACTGACAAACATTGTAAATGCTCATTTAACGTAGGTACTGTGAAAATGTAACTTGTGCCCTGTGAGATAACATCATCAATGTCTGGGCCTTGTTTATCTCTCTTGAGCACTATACTTTTTAATCATGTTATCCTCTGCATGCCCTCTCCATCTCCACATAGACATATGGTAAATAAGACCCTTCTTGCTTTGTGGCAAGTGTGATTTGAGCTTCGGAAGTGTCATGCTCTCTGCCCACTGCCACAGATTAAGAGTTAGGCCATGACCAGACTCAGATTCTCCAAGGAAGAGGATCTCCCCACTGATGGTAAGGTCCCACATAAGCCCCCTATTAAACACTCTTCATTCACCAAGCTTGACATGTCTGAGTCTATCTTTGGTCTGATGTATTCCTCTCATTTTGGTGGGAAGCTGTCATTTTACATGGATCTCTGTTGGAACACTCTCTTCTATTTAATATTAATTTGCTTTATTGTACCATTGTGAGTGCCTTCCAAATTCTGTCTGGATGTTTTTAACCCACAAGGTTTAAATTTAACATACTACATATGTAACAATTATCTTCAGTTTGATACCTACTTGAATAGCTTGCTTGTATACTATAAATCTCTGAACCCCAACCATTCTTTTTACTTCTTACCACTTATATGTTTGTACATTTTATGTACAAACACCTTTATTTATCATTACCTTTTATGTATTTGCATTTTAGCACTTGTAGGAAGCAAGAAGTGGAGTTACATACCAAACAAAGTACAATACTGCTGGCATTTACTATGACCCAAATTGTTACCTTTACTGCAGATCATTGTTTCTTTAGACTGTTTTGAAGCTCTTTCTAATGTACTTTCATTTCAGTCTGAAAAACTCCCATTAGCATTGCTTGTGAGGCAAGTCTAGTGGTGATGAATTCCCTCAGTTTTTGACTAACTGAGAATGTGTTAATTTCTCCCACATTTTCAAAAGAGCAACTCACTGTATTTGGCTGGTAGTTGTTTTCCTTCAGCACTTTAAGTGTTTCAATCCTATGCCCTCTAGCTTCCATTGAGTTCTGATGAGAAATCAATCAGTACTCAATCCAAATAGGACTCCCTTAGGTGTAAAATATTGCTTTGCTCTTTCAGCTTTCAGAACTCTCTCAATATCCTTTGCATTTGGTAGTGTAATCAATATATGATGGGGTACATTTTTTCCTGATTATCCCATTGGCTGATCTCTGAGCTTGGATTTGCACATTCACACCTTCTTATAAGTTTGTGAAGTTCTCTGTTATTTCTTTGAATATCCATTCTGGTCCTTTATATCCCTCTTCTCCATTTGACAGAGCCATAATATGTATATTGGTAGCCAATTGATGTTTTAGGCCATTTTCACTTTTAATAATTTTTTTCTTTTTCTGCTCCTCAGCCTGATCCATTACAAATGTATTTATTCAAGTTCACTGCCAGCTCCAATCTGCTCTTGAAACCCTCCTGACCATTTTTCATACCAGTTATTGTGGTCTTCAGCTCCACATTGTTTTGTTACTTTAAAGTTTTTCTCTATACTTAGACTCTCATATTGTTCACTTATTGTCTGATTTTAGTCCTTTACCTGTACTTTCATTCACACTCTTGAGAATTTTTAAGACCTTATTTATAAAGACTTTGTTCAGTATGTCTACATTCTTACCTTTATGCTTGGTATTTTCTGTGTTTTTATCCTCTTCTTGTGGATAGACCATCATTTCCTGTTTTTCTGTTTGTATTGTGTTCTTTTGTTTCACACTGTGTTAATATTTTAAATGTTAAGTCTTGGATTGATACTTGGGCTGTGGTTTTTTTTTTTGTTTGTTTGTTTTTCCTTTTGTAACCAGCTGAGTTAGAAAGGTTAAAAGACAAATATTTTCTTGGACTTCAGCCCTCCTATCAGGGAGGTTTATTTGCCAAAGGCAAATACAGTGTGCAGGGTTTTCCTTATCTTTCTGGGTCTCTCTCTTGTCCTGTGTCTCTGATGGTTTTTGGAATAACACTGTTTACAGGATTTTGATTGTCTGCTCTTTTCCTAGGATATAGACTGCCCTCTCCTGAGTATTGGAAACTGGCAGGCCTTTGTTCCAGACTGTCCACGTCTATAGTTTTTTACATTCCTTTCATTGTCTCATGGTGCTTTTGGGTAGAGTGCAAATTCTGGTAGGAAAGTCACCCCAGGGATTAATTTCCCAAGTGGTTTCCTAGCCGTAACAGGGGCCAATGAAGGGGGTATAGACTTGCTCCAATGTGTCCTTTGGAGGAAAACAGTAAGGACAACAAAATCTTAGATGGCTCGCTAAAGCTGAGATTTCCTAGCCTGCCAAGCAAATGCAGCACTTCAGCTTACTCCTCCCACAGCCCTAGGGAATTCCTGCTTCTTTAAATCACAACTGCCTCTGCCCTGTCCAGGAAAGATTAAAACAGTGGTTGCCACCGCCTCCGTGCCGAGCAGCTTGAAAGAAAACTTCCCCCAGAGTGGTACCCAGTGATCTGAATTTGAAAATCGAAAACAGCGATCTCTAATTAGCTGTGCCTCCCCTGTTCTTGATGAACAGGATTTTTATATCTCTTTCTGTCAGTAGCAGCTAGTTAGGGACTGCCCTCCATGGGTGTGGCCTGCTGTGAGGTTGTAGGATGGGCACCAACAGCTACCACTCAGAGGCACCAGTTACAGTTCTTTACCAGTTTATTGGCCTTTTCCTACTGCTCTTCCCTGGATGTTGTACAGTATTCTTCTGGACTCTGGACATTTAAAATAGTTGTTTCAGATAGTCCCTGCCTGTTTTATAGTTGTGGTAAAAGGATTGAGTATTGAAACTTCCTACTCTGTCATCTTCCCAATGTCTCATAATTTTGTTTATACCTCCAGCTCACCATCTTCAAGTCTAATAATCTTCTGAATAAGGACTGGCCTCACTCTCTCATTCATTGATGCAGCTAGTGATGATGTGTCAACTCTACTCCCTAAATAGGTTTTCTTAATTTCCTTCCCCCTCCCTGTTCTTCCTTCCATAGACTTAGCCCAAGTTTTCATTACCTGTAGCCTGGCTCTCTATCACAAAGTTCCTACTAGTTTCTCTGCCTCTTGACTGGACTCTCTCGAATTCATCTTCTATATTGTTGCTATTAGAAAATATAACACACTTATCAAAAATCTTTCAACTGTTTATGTAGTCTGCACTGCAAAGTCCAAATTCCTCAGCATTTCATACCAAAAATCTTATGGACTGGCTACGGTTCATCTTTCCAGCCTCACCGACTAATGTCTCATCAGAGCTTTGCTATAGTAGAGGTCAGCATATTCTAAACAGGGTTTTGAGGGTAAATTCTCAAGTTATTAATCAAATTCTAATCAAGTAATTTTAATTTGTGAAAGTGGGAAATTGGTTTAAAAATAGTAAAAGGAAAGGAATGTAAATTATGAGTACTGAACTGTTTTTCATTGAAAACCCATTAACATCTCTAGGAATTCAGTTTAGAAAAAGCTTCTGAGGACATTTGGAACAATTTATAACTGTTCCTTGACTATGCTATGCTGCATTGCTTGTCCACCTCTGTGTGGGATACCATCATTCGTTCATTTACTCCTTTGTTTTTTATTCAAAAACATTCATTGTACATCACCTGTATATACTAAAACTAGTAAAGAGATTACATTCAGAGGGAGGACATCATCTATATCAACCAAATTAGTAAACATGTGCTTAAAACAATCAGGCTGAATGCTATGAACTTGGCAGTATAAAGTCAGAGGACCTGAATTGGGGAAGAGCATGAGACAGTAAACTTGCCCCCTCATTCTTTACAGGGCTAACTCTGAAATATGTGTCAGAGTTTTATTTTAGGTATTTTGAGGCTTAGATATTAAGTATGCATGTATTTACAGTTATATTTTCTTCATGCATTGATTCTTTTATTATTATGAAATATCCATCATTGTCTCTAGTAATATTTCTTGTAAAGTCTATTTTGTCTGATATTAGTATAACTACTGAAGTTTTCCAGTGATTTCTGTTTAAATATGTCTTTTCCCATCATTTTACATTTAATTTACTTGTGTCTTTGAATATATTGTGACTCTAACAATTGAAGAAATTGTATCATTGATGTGGAGGCAGTGGCCATGGTAGTTGCTGAGGGCAGGGAGAGGGAAGAAGAGAAGTGATGTGAGGACATATTCAGGATTTGGAGTTGTCCTAAATGATATTGCAGGGACAGATGCTGGACATTATATATCCTGCCATAACCCACTGAATGGACTGGGGGAGAGTGTAAACTACAATGTAAACTATAACCCATGCTGTGTAACAGTACTCCAAAATGTATTCACCAAATGCAATGAATGTGCCACAATGATGGAAGAGGTTATTGATGTGGCAGGAGAGGGATGATGTGGGGTTGGGGGTATATGGGAACCTCTTATATTTCTTTTTGTTTTTGTTTGTTTTTGGTTTTGGTTTTTGTTTTTTTACTTCTTTCTCTATTTAAAAAAAAATGTCACATTCAAAAAATATGAGATTCCTGTATACCCCCCACCTCACCTCACCCCACTCCTCCCACATCAACAACCTCTTTCATCATCGTGGGACATTCACTGCATTTGGTGAATACATTTTGGAGCACTGCTGCACCACATGGATAGTGGTTTACATTGTAGTTTACACTCTCCCCCAGTCCACCCAGTGGGCCATGGCAGGACATACAATGTCCAGCATCTGTCCCTGCAGTACCACCCAGGACAACTCCAAGTCCTGAAAATTCCCCCACATCATATCTCTTCTTCCCTCTCCCTACCCTCAGCAGCTACCATGACCACTTTTCTCCACATCAACGCTACAATTTCTTCCATTACTAATCACAATAGTGCCATAGTAAAATATCAGTAAGTCCACTCTAATCCATACTCTATTCCACCATCCTGTGGACCCTGGGATGGTTATATCCACTCCACCTTTATATTGAGAAGGGCCTTAGATTCCACATGGATAATGGATGCAATTCTCCTGCTTCCAGTTGTAGGCTCTCTTGGCTCCCAAACATGTTTTCTTAAAGTTGAATCCTGAAAATTATCTTTTAATTCAAGCTGTTGCAAAGAATTTGTTCTTTTACCTTGGAAGAAATGAAGTAATAAAATAGTTAAGTTCATTTAATATATTATAAGTTAAATGAGCAATATTTAAAAGTGTTATAAAATTAAAAGGAATTCTTTAACCCTCTATTAAAGTTGTATGAGTAAAATGTTCATATAAATACTTAAAGAGTATACAAAATTCCTAAAAATTTAATAATGCTCCAACATAATATTAAATAAAAATGTTGTTAATCATAGTTTTGTTTTTTGTTTTTTTTAAAGATTTATTTATTTCTCTCCCCTTCCCCACCCACTCCCTGCCCCAGTTGTCTGTTCTCTGTGTCTATTTGCTGCGTGTTTTTCTTTGTCCACCTCTGTTGTTGTCAGCAGCACGGGAATCTGTGTCTCTTTTTGTTGGATCATCTTGTGGTGTCAGCTCTCCTTGTGTGTGGCATCATTCTTGAGCAGGCTGCACTTTCTTTCATGCTGGGCAGCTCTACTTACAGGACACACTCCTTGCGCGTGGGGCTCCCCTATACAGGGGACACCCCTGCATGGCACGGCACTCCTTGCACGCATCAGCACTGCACATGGGCCAGCTCCACAGAGGCCAAGGAGTCCCGGGGTTTGAACCGCGGACCTCCCATTTGGTAGATCGACGCCCTAACCCTGGGCCAAGTTCACTTCCCAAATCATAGTTTTAATTATTATTAAAAATAATATATATCATAAAAACAACCTCTCTGCCTGGAAAACAGAAAACAAATGCACTAATTCATACTCATCTGATTTACACTGAAAGCTGCCACAAGGCAGATGCTTTAACTCATACTTGTCCAATTCACATTAAAAGCTACAACAGGGTGATATATAATAGTAAACTATCATAAATTAAAGTAACACCACTGCTGTGTGTAGCAACCCTAAATATTGTTAGTTTAGTACAAAAATTAATAAACCAATTATGTTACTATCACTTTAGTTTAAAACTTGCAAAAGCCTTCTCTAGTATCTCCTTAAACAAGTCAAACCAGCCTACATTCATATGTAAACAAGTCAACAGTAAATTTTACAGTGCAGTAATAACTCAACCATCTATCCTAGCCTAATAACAAAAATCTAACTGTATAAAAAACCTGTAGTTTTAACCCTATTTCACTGTATTAATAATATTATTCTAACAAATGGTGTTTTTTTTTTTTTACAAAATAATTTCACTCCATCTTACATCTATGTTTGGAAAACAGAAAAGGGGGAACAGAGTGTCAGGTCTAATGAGTCCAAAGGATATCATACTTTATATTTTTAAAATCATAATCAGGATGGTTATACAGTAGTAGAATGACATTTTCAAACACTAATTGTAAAAATTTATCCTAAGGTGTTATACAAACCCCTGGATGGAGAAGAAGCTGATGGTAATTGGTATGGTCCAGTAAATTTACTAATATAAAGAAGAGGGTATGCATGTGTTCTCTCCCCAGGAGAACCTCCTTGGCTTCCAGCAAAGTGTATAAAACCATACCATGGCCTGGTGAAATCTGCAGCATAACCCTGTACCAAGCCTGGAAGCACTCAATCTGCAATTTACCAAGATCTCCCTGAGGATCTTGCCAAGGAGCTGAGCCAGTTACATTGGGGACTCTTAAAAATTAGGAAACCAAGCACAAGCCCTTTGGCATGAGTTAGGTACCCTATGATGCCTGAAAATACCTTTTTAGCTTATTTGGCAGTAGTTATGACTGCTCCTGCTAAAGTGGGAACATGGAAAATACACATATTGCTAATCCTTATATCTTTTAACCCCTGCACTGCTAATCACACCTATGTAACAGATCCATCCTATTTCCTCTCACCTCCTGGTGGGATCCTGAGCCTCCATTATCCTCAATAGATTCAACATGGACAGGAGGATACTGGGTTCCACCTGCAGGGCCACTTATAAATGAAATTGACTGGAGGCATTCTAACATTTGTGTCACTCCTTTAAAATGGAATAACACCCAAAATAACTGGAACCAAATTTTAAAAATCTTCAAAGTGCCTTCTCCATTCATATATTGGATGAAGTGAATGGTCTACAAATCTAATTAAAGTGGCAATAATGGAACTTAAAAAATCAAGCTCAACAAACCACACTAAAAATCTTAGCAGAGCAATTACAATGCCTAAACCCTTCAACATGGTTTTCCAATCTAAATTTTAAACTGTGGGCAACAGTAGTAGGATTAATTTGTCTCTGTCTTGTTATATTTATAGGATGCTGATGCTTCTTCCAATTATGGCAATGTACCACACAACCCTATGAATACCTGGCTGCCATATATATGGCCACTCAAATAGAATCATGTGCTCTTAAAAGAAAGGGGGGAAATGTGGGGATTAGGTCCACCACCTCAGCAAGGGCATGGTTAAATCATTAAAACTCATCTGTTCTTGCTTCAGAGCAAAACAGCTCTGTCCTTACTTACCTTTGCACAAGCTATCTCTTTTCACTTGAAGTTTGAAAATGGCCTCCCCTTGCCCTTTCTGCCACTAGATAGGATGTGAGTCTAGAGACAAGGTTTCTTGTTCCAAGACAAAGCATCCTTGAGAAATGTAACTTTAACCACAGCCCTTGGCTGAATCCAAAAATACATGATATATAAGCAAGAGAAAGAAACCAAACAGGCCCTCCCTGCAGTTTTGGTGAGAGAGACTTTCATTCCCATGTCAGTTTACATTATGGTTTATATTTTAGACTGTATACTTTTCTAAATTTTTGGTTACATTAAGTTTACATTATGATTTACATTTTAGACTATATATTTTTACTAAATTTTTGGTGAAATTTAAAATGGTTTATATCTATCATTGCATTATGTTGTGTAACACTTCCATTGTCTCCCAGTTATCCTCTGTTCCATCTATTCTATTCCTCCCCCCACTCCCCTCAGGGCCCACAGTGAACACCAAGCTTCACTGCTTGAAGGACAAGATTCATAGATACTTAAAAAATTGCTGAGGGCTTGACACTGTAGTCTGCCCTCCCCCATTGGTAGCTACCCATTCTCTCGAGTCACCCTCTCCTCTGTTTGAGAACATCAGGTCTCTCCAGGATAGGGATACAACACTTTCCTGCTCATTGTATGTGTATTCACACACTGATATATCATAAATAACAAGATGAGCACTCACATATTCCCTAGAAACCTCCCCAGGTGCACCCTGCACAAGATGTCCCCTGTCACACACCTTAAACAAGTAACCCTTATTATATTTTCTAAAGAGTTTTCTCCACGTTATATTTTCAACCACATACCTGCTTCCTCCAAACCTGCCTGTTCCAAACCCTCCCCCAAAATTCCATGGACCATCTGACCCATCTTCCCAACACTAGTTCCCCTCAAGCCTTCAAAGTCCCATCTCATAATATCCCCATACTCCCATCTTAACCCTTCATTGCACCACTACTTACTTTCAATTTATTATAGATTTTGCCCATGTAGGCATCACCTCACAAACTCCTATTTCCTGTAAGCCTATCATCCAGTCTCTGGCTCTCTGAAACAGCTTGATTTGCTTAATTCATATCAGAGAGGTCATGTGGTATTTGTCCTTCAATGCCTGGCATGCTTCACTCAACATAAGTTCTTCAAGATTCATCCATGTTATCTATCCTATGTGTTAGTACTGTATTCCTTTTTACAGATGAGTAGTATTCCATTGTATGTATATACCAAATTTTGTTTATCCATTCATCTATTGATGGGCATTTGGATTGATTCCAACTTTTTGCAACAGTGAATAATGCCGCTATGAACATTTGTGTGCATGTATCAGTTCATGTCCTTGTTTTCAATTCTTTTTGGCATATACCCAGCAGTGGGATTGCTAGGTCATATGACAAATCTATAGCTAGTTTTATGAGGAACCGCCAAATGTCTTCCAGAATGGCTGGATAGTTCTATATTCCCACCAGCTGTGGATGTGGGTTCCCATTCTTCTGCATCCTCTCCAATGGTTGTAGTCCTCATTTTTAACAGCTGCCAGTCTATTGGGTGTAAGATGGTATCTCATTGTAGTTTTGATTTGCATTTCCCTAACAGCTAGTGATGTTGAGCATTTTTTCATGTGATTTTTAGCCATTCATATTTATCTTTGGAGAAGCATCTATTAAAATCTCTTAGACATTTTTTAATGGGTTATTTGTCTTTTTATTTCAAGATATAGGATTTCTTTATATATGTTGGATATTAGGCTCCTATCAGATATATGCTTACCTTTTCTCCCATTGGGTGGGCTGTCTTTTCATTTTCTTGATAAACTCCTTTGACATGCAAAGGCTTTAATTTTTAGCCTTTTATCTATTTTTTCTTTCACAGCTTATGCTTTGGCTGTGAAGTTCATGAAGCCATTTCCTCTTACGAGGTCCTGTAGATGTTTCCCTACATTGTCTTCTAAGGTCTTTATTATCGTGGTTATTATATTTAGATCTTTTATCCATCTTAAGTTCATTTTTGTACAAGGTGTGAGATGGTAATCCTCTCTCATTCTTCTGTGTATGAATATCCAATTCTCCAAGCACCATTTGTTGAACAGGCCATTCTCTCCAAGTTGAGTGGGTTTCTGACCTTGTTGAATATTAGATGACTGTGTATGCAAGGATCTATATCTATATGCATATATATCTATATGCAAGGATCTGACATAGGTCAGGATGTCTTATCTTGTGCCAATACCATGCCATTTTGGCCACTATAGCTTTTTTGTATGTTTTGGAGTCAGATAGTGTGATTCCTCCAATTTCATCTTTCTTTTTCAATATGTCTTTGGCTATTGGGGGCCTATTTCCTCTCCAAATAAATTTCATAGTTAGTTTTTCTAGTTCAGTAAAAAATGCTGTGTTGATTTTTATTGGGATTGAATTAAATCTGTAGATCACTTTTGGTAGGATAGACATCTTAATGATATTTAGTCTTCCTATCCATGAATAGGAAATATTCTTCTTTTTATTTAAGTCTTCTTTGACTTCCTTAAACAGTGTTGTATACTTTTCTGTGTATAAGTCTTTTATGTATTTGGTTAAATTTATTCCTAGATATTTGATTTTTTAATTTACTATGTAAATGTTTTTTTCTTGATTTCCTCATCAGATTGTTCATTATTGGTGTTCAGAAATGCTCCTGATTTTTGCACATTGATCTTATAATGTACAACTTTACTGAACTCGTCTATAAGTTCTAGAAACTTTGTGTTAGATTTCTCAGGACTTTCTATGTATAAGTCCATGTCATTGCTAATAGTGAAATTTTGACTTCTTCCTTTCCAATTTGGATGCCTCTGATATTTGTTTCATGCCTCAGTGCATGAGCAAGTACTTCTAAGACAACGTTAAAAAGGAGCAGTGGTAGTGTGCATCCTTGTCCCATTCCTGATCTTAGAGGGAAAGATTTTAGTATTTTACAATTGTAAATGATGTTAGCTGTGGGTTTTTCATATATGCACTTGATCATGTTCAGAAAGTTTCCTGCTATTCCTATCTTTTGCAGTGTTTCTATAAGGGAAGGGTACTGTATTTTCTCAAATGTTTTTTCTGCATCTGTAGATATGATCATGTGAATTTTTTCTTTCAGTCTGTTTATGTTGTGTATTACATTGATTCATTTTCTTATGTTGAACCATCCTTGCATACCAGTGATGAAACCCACTTGGTCATGGTTTTTATTTCATTTCATGTGTTGTTGAAAATAATTAGCAAGTTTTTTGTTGTGGATTTTCACATCTAACTTCATTAGAGAGATTGATCTGTAATTTTCATTGTGTTGTCTTTGTTTGGCTTTGGTATTATACTCATAGAATGAGTTAGGCAATGTTCCTTCTATTTTGATTTTTTTAGAAGAGTTTAAACAAGGTTGGTGTTAGTTCTTTCCAGAATGTAGACTTCACCTGTGAATCCATCTGGCCCAAGGCTCTTCTTAGTTGGGAGGTTTTTAATGACTGTTTCTATAGCTTTACTTAGGTTTGGTTTGTTGAGATCATCAATTTTGTCATTCATCAATATAGGCTGCTTATGTGTTTCTAGGAATTTGTCCAATTCTGCTAAATTTTCCTTCTTGTTGGCATATAGTTTTTCAAAGTATCCTCATGATAGTCTTTATTTCTTTGGGGTCAGTGGTGATATCCCCTTTCTCATTTCTAGTTTTGTGTATTTGCATCTTATCTTTTTTCTTTGTTAATCTAGCTAAGAGATTGTCAATTTTTCTGGTCTTCTCAAAGTACCATCTCTTTGTTTTGGTTTATTTTTTCTAGTGCCTCCTTAATTTATCTCTGATCTTTGTTATTTCTTTCTTCTTCCTTTTGGGTTAGTTTGTTGTTTGTTTACTAATTCCCCTAAGTGTGCAGTCAGGTCTTTGATTTTAGGTCTTTCTTCTTTTTGATGTATAAATTTAGGACTAGGAATTTCTCTCTCAGTATAGCTTTTGCTGAATGCTGTAAGTTTTTATATGTTTTGTTGTCATTTGCATTATTTTCAAGGCAGTTACTTATTTTTTTTAACTTTTTAAATTGAAATATATCACTCATACATAAACATACATAAATAATAAGTGTATAATAGTTGTGAACAGGGAAGCGAACTTGGCCCAGTGGATAGGGCATCTGTATACCACATGGGAGGTCCTCAGTTCAAACCCCAGGCCTCCTTGACCCATGTAGAGCTGACCCATGCACAGTGCTGATGCACACAAGGAGCACTGTGCCAGGCAGTGGTGCCCCCCACATAGGGAAGCCCCATGCTCAAGGAGTGTGCCCCATAAGGAGAGCTGCCCAGTGCAAAAGAAAGTGCAGCCTGCCCAGGAATGGCACTGCACACATGGAGAGTTGATGCAGCAAGATGACACAACAAAAAGAAACACAGATTCCTATGCTGCAGACAACAGAAGCAGAGAAAAAGAAGAACATGCAACAAATGGACACAGAGAACAGACAACTGGGGCAGTGGGGGAGAAAGGGGAGAGAAATAAGTAAAAATAAATCTTTAATAAAAATAGTTGTGAACTTACAAAACAAACATATACCATCAAACAAACATATATAACATCTCACCCTACCACCAATAACTTGTATTGTTTTAAACCTTTTTAACTAATTAAAGAGCACTGTCAAAATATTACTACTAAACAAAGTATTTTCCCCTAACCAATCTGATTACTATTATCTTTATATCATTTTTATATGAACACACATAAACAATTAAGTGTATAGTAAAAGTTGTGAACTCACAAACATATTTCTTTTGAGATTTCTTTCTTGATCCACTCTTTGTCTCAGAGTGTGTGGCTTAATTTCCATATCTGATGCCTAATATGGGTCTCTGGCCCTTGCAGATTTCCAGCTTCATTCTACTGTGGTCAGAGAAATTATTTTGTATGATTTCAATCTTCCCAAAATCATTGAGACTTTCTCTGTGGTCTAGAATGTGGTCTATCTTGGATATGATCCATGTGCAATTGAGAAGAATTTATATCTTGCTGTATTTGGATGTAGTGTTCTATATAGGCCTATTAGGTCCAGATCCTCTAATGTATTTTTCAAAGAATTTGTTTCTTTCATAATTCTGTCAAGATCTTCTGTTTGATGTGAATATTGCTGATTGAAGTCCCACACTATAGTTGTATAGGCATCTCTTTCTCCACATAGTTTTTCTAGTGTTTGTGTCATGTATGTGGAGATTCCCTGGTTAGCTGCATAAATGTTTATGATTGTTCTTTCTTCTTGAGAGATTACCCCTTTAGTAATAGGTAGTGTCCATCTTTGTCTTTCAGAATAGTTTTGCATTTAAAGTCTATTTTGTTTGATATTAGTATAGCTACTCCTGCCCTTTTTTGGTTAATGTTTGCTTGTAAGATTGTTTTTCTAGCTGTTCTCTTTCTACCTCTCTGAATCCCTGTGTCTAAGGTTGGTTTCTTGTAGACAACATATAGATGGATCATATTTCCTTATTCATTCTGCCAATCTGTGTCTCTTGACAGGTGAGTTTAATCCATTACCATTCAGTGTAATTATCTCAAGGAATTACTTATATTAGCCGTATTTTCTTTGGATTTGTGAATGTCATGTGTTGTGGTTTTTTTGTTTGTTTCCAACTTTTTTTTTTGTTATACAGATTTTTTTGTCTTTATTCATTTTTTAAATATTACATTAAAAAAAAATATGAGGTCCCCATATACCCCCCACCCCCCTCTCCCTACTACTCCCCCCATAGCAAAATTCTCCTTCATCATCATGAGACATTCATTGCATTTGGTGAATACATCTCTGAGCATCGCTGCACCTCATGGTCAATAGTCCACATCATAGCCCACACTCTCCCACATTCCGTCCAGTGGGCCATGGAAGGACCTACGATGTCCGATAATTGTCCCTGCAGCACCACCCAGGACAACTCCAAGTCCCAAAAATGCCTCCACATCTCATCTCTTACTCCCTCTCCCCACACTCAGCAGCCACCATGGCCACCTTCTCCACACCAATGCCACATTTTCTTCGATTACTAATCACAATAGTTCATGAATAGAATATCAGTAAGTCCACTCTAATCCACACCCCATTCCCCCATCCTGTGGACCCTGGATTGGTTGTGTCCATTCCACATCTATGTCAAGAGGGGGCCTAAGATGGGGTTCACTGCCATGTCAGTTGGCCCTTCTTTGGAGCTGGTGTTTCTGTGTGATGGAGCTGGACACAGATGGGATCTCTTTTCACAAGGCTTTCATGCTACTTTACTGGAAGTGTAGTTGGTGCTGGGGTTTAAGATATATCTAGGGGATTTGAATCTCTGGACTGACAATATTATAGCCAGGCCCTGAGCCTCAACAGACTTCAACTCCTACACTCTGATTTATTGGACTTACCCCACTCAGCTAACATGGAGTTGAAGAATGTCAACCACCACACCATGGAGCCTAGAGTGCCTACAACTGAAAGCAGGAGGATTGCATCCAGTACCCATGTGGAATCTGAGCCTCCTCTTGACATAGAGGTGCAACGGACACAACCAATCCAAGGTCCACAGAGAAAAGGTGGCATTGGTGTGGGAAAAGTGGCCATGGTGGCTGATGGGTATGGGGAATGGGAGGAAGAGATGAGATGTGGAGGCGTTTTTGGGACTTTGAGTTGTCCTGGGTGGTGCTTCAGGGACAATTACTGGACATTGTAAATCCTCCCAGGGCCCACTGGATGGAACGTGGGAGAGTATGGGCTATGATGTGGACCATTGACCATGAGGTGCAGAGATGCCCAGAGATGTACTTACCAAATGCAATGGATATGTCATGATGATGGGATTGAGTGTTGCTGCAGGGGGAGTGGTGGGGTGGGGGTGGTGGGGTTGAATGGGACCTCATATTTTTTTAATGTAATATTTTTACAAAATGAATAAAATTGAAAAAAAAAAAGAGGGGGCCTAGATTCCACATGGATGCTGGATGCATATGTTGTTTTTATTTTTCTTTTTGTCTTTTTGGTTGTTCTTACACTCTCCTCCAAGTCTGTCTCTCCTGTGTGTGTGTGTTTTTCTCTTCTCCTGCAGAACTCCCTTTAGAATTTCCTGAAGGGCAGGTTTCTTATTGGTATACTCTCTTGTTTCTGTTTATCTGTGACTATTTTGTACTATTTCATTTTTCTCTTTTTTCTTTTCTTTTAAATGTTACATTAAAAAATATGAGGTCACTATATATCTCCACCCCTGACCCCCCACTCCACTCCTCCCACATCAACAACCTCTTCCATCATCAAGGCACATTCACTGCACCTGGTGAATACATTTGGGAGCACTGCTACACCACATGGACAGTAGTCTACATTATAGTCTACATTCTCCCCCATTCCACCCAGTGGGCCATGGCAGGACATACAATGTCCAACAACTGTCCCTGCAGCACTACCCAGGACAAATCTAAATCCTGAAAATATGCCCACATCATATCTCTTCTTCCCTCTCCCTACCATCAGCAGTTACCATGGCCACTTTCTCCACATCAATATTACAATTTCTTCCCTTACTAATCACAATAGTTCCCCAGCAGAACACCAGTAAGTCCACTCTAGGCTATACTCTATTCCTCCTTCCTGTGGACCCTGGGATAGTTAAGTCAAGTCCCCCTCTACATCAAGAGTGAGCTTAGATTCTACATGGATGATGGATATAATTCTCCTGCTTGCAGTTGTAGGCACTCTTGGCCCCCTGGTGTAGTGTTTGATCTTCTTCACCCCCCTGTTAGCTGGCCAGGGTAAGTCCAATAAACCAGAGGGTAGGAGTTGCAAGTCTGCTGAGGCTCAGGACCTGGCTGTCACATGGACAGTCCAGAGATTCAGGTCTCCTGAGTATACACCAACCCAAACACCAACCACAGGTCTGGTAAAAGTAACAGAAGAGGATGTGTAGAAAGGTCATATCTGAGTCCAACTCTATCACACTCAGGAACACAAACTCCAAAGTAGGGCCAACTGACATGGCCCTGAACTCCACAGCCATCTGCCATGACCATAGAACATGTAGGTCTCCATAGCCCTCAGGAGAACCAGTACCTGAGTTTCTATCTATTTTGGTTGTATCTAGTACCCTGCTGAGGCATGTGTAAGCATTACCCCTCTGATGACTGCCCAACTCTTTTTTCGAAACTCTTAGCCATATAAACTTATTTGTCCTTTCCATTTCCCCCTTTTAGTGAAGGTCAAAAAGCAGTTTTTAACACATGATATTACAAGTGGGCTGAGATATTCTGCTGGTCTAGGTTGACCCTTTTATTCAAGGTCTTTTTCTAGTTACATCATCAGCTGGTGTTTGGTACTAATCCCTCGGTGCCAGGGAGCCTCATCCCCAGGAGTCATGTCCCACACTGGGGGAAAGGTAATGCATTTACATGCTGAGTTTGGCTTAGAGCATGGCCACATTTGATCTACATGGAGGCTTTCAGGAGGTAACTCTTAGGCACCCTGCACTCTAGGCCTAGTTCATATCTCAGGCACACAAACTCATATTTGGAGCCATCAGTATCAAGGGCTCATTTCCAGCCCAGATTACTCTATCCAGCAAAGGTGGCATTAAAAAATGACAGAGCTCATTGTTGGAGCTCATTGTTGGAACTCTGTCATGTTTTTTAGGTGCTGCTTTTGCATGTATGTTAATTTTTCTCTTTGATACTTTTTCTACTTATTTTATTACCTCATTGCTTTCTAAGTTACCTTGAAAGATAAAGATTAGGGCAAGGAAAAGTAAAAGAGGTGAGGGAAAAAAAAGTATAATAGTAGTATTGGTAGTAAATATTAGCAGAAGAATATATAAGTCCTAGGAATAAATATCAAAGTCACGTAAGCAATTTAAAGTTATAGGATAAGAAATTGGAGTACTAACAATGAAATGTGCAACTGAATATGGAGAAGAATATAGTATGAATTAAAAGGCTAGCAAGAACAAAAAAGATGGGGGGGAAAGGGAAGGTAGACATGATAAGAAGAAAAAAATCATAAGTCTTTAAGCAAGGAGTCAACCAAACAATTTAAAAAAAACAGCTTCCCTCTTAAATTCTCATTTAGGGAAAATAAGAGACCTAAGAGAAGCTATTACAAGGGTATTATCTGTGTTTCCCCTTTCTCAAAGTATCAGCTAACACCCCAGTCACTTCTCTAAGAGTAGCTAAGAACTGAACCAGAGACCTTGCACATTCAAGGCTGAATCTCCACTGAGCCAAATCCTCCTTCAGGGTCAACCCACTCCTCAAAAACAGTTCTCTTCCAGGGACAGGATAGACTCTTTGCAATTGAACAAACTAATTAGGAACCTGTCATTCCCCTTTTCTCCCTTTCTCACTTCCCCCTTTCTCAGAACAGCAGGAAGACTGAGAGGTCCCATCCAAAATTCAAATGGGACCCAGGTAAACCAAATCACCATGGAAAGTAATGACTCTCAGTCTCTTTGAGAGAGAGCACCCACATATGGCTGGGAACTCTAAATATCCTCTTGGAAGCCTACCAAGCACTTCCTATTGTCCCCCTAACTTAGGTGGTTGCACAGGATTAGTTAATTGCCTGGGTCCACCTTCTCCAAGACATAACTCACAGATGTTAGGTAAATCAGGCTGTTTCAACAGATTCACCTCTCCCCTCTTCCTGGTTTTTCCCCAAGCCAGCTGGTATGCTCCTCAAAGCTCAAAAAGGGAGGTCCAGGCAATTGAACCCATACCCTAGGACTCCTCTCCACCCTTCACCAGAACCCTCCCACTCTCAGAGTTTTTCTCTTCTGGCTGTGTGACCAGTGAGTTTGGGGAAAGCCACAGCTTCTTTTCCTGGGGGAGGGTCAGAAACCCATGGTTTAATCTTCAGCCATCACTCTTCTTGTCATGCCTTCTCCAGATCAATGCCCAGCAGCCTGCTGGTCTGTAGTTTCCCAAAACCACTCACTCAGGCAGGATTTTGTCCCCACTTCAGCTGTTTTTTGGGGGGAGTGAAGATATGGGTGCACTTACTCTGATGCCATCTTGGTCACCCCCCTATGCTTGGGTTCTTTTACACAGTATTATTTTGTGAAATTCATTCATGTCACTAGATGTAGATATAGTTCATCACTTTTAAAATATAAATTTGGGGGAATCTAAGTTAGCAGGGTAGGGAATCACATGCTGTAATCCTCCTCAAGAAACTGGATAGGCACCAAATGTCTTTATGTTTTGTCTCCCCTAATTCACTGAAAACTACAAGAGAGCAGAAACTAAAACTACTCATTGAGGATATGCTATATCATCCTGATGTCAAATACCACAGAAATACCCATTTCTAAAATGTTTTTGCAGGCCTAGAGCTGCAAGGTGCCTAAAAGTTACCTCCTGAGAGCCTCCATGTTGCTCAAATGTGGCCACGCTGTAAGCCAAACTCGGCATGTAAATGCATTACATTCTCCCCAGTGTGGGACATGACTCCTGAGGATGAGGCTCCCTGGCACTGAGGGATTAGTACCAAGCACCAGCTGATGATGTAACTAGAAAAAGACCTTGAATAAAAGGGTCAGCTTAGACCAGCAGAATATCTCGGCCCACATGTAATATCATGTGTTAGAAACTGCTCTTTGACCTTGAATGAAAAGGTTAAATGACAAAGACATATGAGTTTATATGGCTAACAGTCTTCAAAAAAGAGTCAGGAAGTCATCAGAGGGGTTATGCTTACACACTTCTCAGGAGGACCCCAGATAGCCAAAGTGGATTCAACCCCAGGTACTGGTTCTCCTGAGGGCTACAGAGGCCTACAGAGATATGGTCATGGCAGATAGCTCTGGAGCTCAGTACCATATCAGTGGACCCTACTTTGGAATTTGTGTCCCTGAGTGTGATGGAGTTGGGCTCAGATGTGACCTTTCTACGCATGCCTCTTCTGTCACTTTCACTGAACCTTTGGTTGGTGCTAGCACTGGTGTATACTCAGGAGACTTGAATCTCTGGACTGTCCATGTGCCAACTGGGCCCTGAGCCTCAGTAGAGTTGCAACTCCTACTCTCATTCATTGGACTTACGTAGGTCACCTAACAGAGAGGTGAAGATGGTCAATCACCAAACCAGGGAGCTGAGAGTGCCTACAACTGCAAGCAGGAGAATTGCATCGATCATTCATGTGTAATCTAAGCCCCCTCTCCATACAGAGGTGGAGTGGACATCACCATCCCAGGGCCCACAAAATGGAGGAATAAAATATGGGTTAGAGTGGACTTACTGATATTCTACTATAAACCTTTCATGACTACTAATAGAAGAAATTGTATCATCGATGGGGACAAAGTGACCACAGTAGTTGCTGAGGGCAGGGAGAGGGAAAAAGAGATGTTATGAGGAGGAATTTTTGGGACTTTGGAGTTGTCCTAAGTGATATTGCAGGGTCAGATGCTGGACATTATATATCCTGCCATAACCCACTAAATGTACCAGCGGAGAGTATGAACTACAGAGTAAACTATTATCCACGTGGTGCAGCAGTGCCCCAAAATGTGTTCCCTGAATGTGATGAGTGTACCACAATGATGGAGGTGGTTATTAGTTTTGGAGGAATGGGGTGGGGGTTGGGAGGTCTTATGTTTTTTATAATGTAACCTTTTTTTGTGATGTATGTATCTTCAAAGAAATGCAATTTACAAAAATGATGGGGGTGGGGTGATGGGGTGTGCTTTATATGGGAACCTCATGTTTTTTTTTAATATAACATTCTATGTGATCTATTAACTTTAATAAAAATTTAAAAGTAAATAAATAAATAAAATGTTTTTTGAGCATCTATTCTGCATCTCAAACACTGTTGGCATGGGAAAACTAAGAATGGTTAAAATCTATGCATTCGACTTCTCAATATATCCTTTCATAAAGATGGAAAACAGGTGCTTAAAATACCATGTGTTAAATTCCAAGATAGCGATGAAATTTAAGTAACTGTATTGAGGTCAAGAAAAGGGTTTTCTAGAGATAATTTTTGCTGGCAATGGGTCTAAAGCAATAACTCAACTAAGCTAGTCCAAGGTAGAGAAAGGGTATCATTTCAATTAGAATATTATTGATCATAAAAATAAAATTACTAAATGAAGGAAGAATTTTGTTTCTTCAGTTGTCCTCCAGATTCCTTCCAATACCTTTTATGAGTGGTGATATAAAGAAGAGGTCAGGATATTCTTGTGGGTATACACTTTCACATCTCATTGGAAATCTCATTCTAAGATCAAGGGGTACAAATAAAGCAACAGTCAGCCTTTCCCTCCCAAGAGACTTAACTGAAACCATGAATTCACTTCTCATTGTATAAAAGAGGAAAGATTATGGGAAGAAAACTAAGTGTGTTTTGTTAACAGCTGTAACTTTAACTAACACTTTAGTAATAAGATTGTTTGGAGTTTTGGACCATGAAAAAATTAAATTTGAAATACATAAATAAACTGAGATGTCATGTCTACTGTATGATGTGAAATATATAATAATTTAGAAATGTATGATTTAATAAACGTGTTCTTTTTTTCCTTCCATTCAACAGTGGGTTAGAAAATTTTCAAAGTTGAAAGGTGAGTTAGTAAACTTCACATGTGGCCCTTTACTTAGCATGAAGGAGGCAGAAAAGCCCCCTGACAAGATTTTGGTTAATTATGTGTAATATAGAGCAGGGTGATTAGGTCTTACCAACTCTGAAATTCCTGTGGCACACTCTAGCACGTCTTCAGATATAACAATTTCTGATCACCAGGCAAACCGGAGGCAAATTTCTCATTCTCTGGGCAGGGGATACAAAGAAATCTACAGGCAGAATTTTCCTTCTGAGAGGCTTTCCTGAATGCAGGAAAATTACACTTTATCTTTCAATCCAAAATCTTCTAGAAATTCCAAATGTTCAGCATCCAATTTTCTTTAAATTATCCAAATTCACTGCATCTCCAGAAGGGTTGTTAAAATGGCTATTCCTCAGAAATGGAAGCATCTAAGACACATCATTCTATGTTAGCCCTGCTTCATAATGCAACTTTATTATTAGCATCCAATGAAGTAAAACAATTGAAAACATAAAGAGGACTAAAGTGTCATAGCATTTATAAAATATCAATTTAGGGGGAAATCTCCAAAGACAAGAGGATCACAACTTACTATCTGAATTCTCCTAAAGCAAGGTTATCAAGTGAAATGGTTACAAAATGAAATGAGTTAACTTATATACAATATCCAATAGAGTGTCCAGTTTATGATAGTCACTTAAAGAACTTGTTCTCCCCCTGTTGTCATTTAGAGTTTCCTGGAAGAATTTTGGTAGCTTCTCTTTAAAATATTAGGTGGCCATATGTTGATATCTTTAGTAACACAAAGCATTGACTTTAATTTGCTACTCAATTGCTCCATGCCTTGGCAACTTCGTATTGGTGAGCACTTCTACCTAGAACAAGGTGTTCTTCCTAGACAATGAAACAAATAATCAATTCCTGTGATTTTAGAGGGGTACACCTAAACTATTTGTCTTGAGCATATTCACAACTCTAAGAAAGGCACATTTATGATATCAACTGTAAGAGACATTACCTTCTAAATTTCAAATGCCAGCCCATCTCCCTTTCACACTTACAGAATTTCTAATTAAAGAAGCATCTCATGAAGGGATTGAGCCACAGTATTACACTGTATTATATATATTATTACTTCCTTCCTTCTTGACATTGTCAAAAAGCCACCAAGGCAACCACTCTGAAGAGGTATTGTGCAGAGGGTTATCCAATGTGTTGCAGTCAGATTCAGAGACCAAGCAATCAAAATAGATGAGCCACTATTTAGTAAGGTAGTCTTCTGGTTACTTGGAACTGTTACCTGACAGGACAAATGTTTGTATTTTAATAGATTTTTTAAATTTAATTTTTAAAAGAGACGTAGGTCATACAAAATGTAGCATTAAAAATATAAGAGGATCCCAAATATCCCCAGTCCCCACAACCCCACTCTTCCCACATCACCAAACTCTTTCATCCTGTGGCACATTAGTCACATTTGATGAATACATTTTGGAGCACTGCTACATAGCATGGAAAATAATTTACAATTTAATTTATACTCTCTCCCAGTCCATTAAGTGGGTAATGGTGGGATATATAATGTCCTGCATCTGTCCCTGCAATATCATTCAGGAGAGCTCCTAGACCTCTTCTTCCTTCTCTCTGCTCTCAGCAACTTCTGTGCCCACTGTCTCCACATCAATGACACAGTTTCTCCAATTGTTATAATCACAATAATTCTATAAGAGTACCAATAAGTCCACTCTAATCCATATTTTCCCTCCATCCTGAGGACCCTGGGATGGTGATGTTCACTCAACTCCTAAGTAGAGAGGGGGCTTAGATCCCACATGGCTGATGGATGGAATTCTATTGCTTTCTGTTGTAGACTCTCTCAGTTCCCTCATGTGGTGGTTGACCATCCCCACTTGCCTGTTAGCTGACCTGGGTAAAACCAATGAATTGGAAAGTAGGTGTTATAACTCTCCTGAGGCTCCTGGCCCAGCTGTTACCCAGTCGGTCCAGAGATTCAATTCTCCTGAGAACACGTGAACCCCAGAACCCACTACATGTTCAGTAAAAGTGACAGAAAAGGCAAGTGTAGAGAGGTCACATAGATACTTGCAACAATGTGGGGGGCTTAACACACTAGTCTGTCCTCCCACACTGGGAGCCACCCATGTCTTGAGAGACACACTTCCCTCTGTTTGAGAGCATCAGACCTCCTCAGGATGGGAGCATAAGTCCTTCCCACTCATTGTGGTATATGTATACAATGGAATACTACTCAGCTGTAAGAAGGAATACAGTACTAACACATGGGATAACATGGATGAATCTTGAGGAACTTACGTTGAGTGGAGCAAGCCAGGCATTGAAGGAAAAATACTACATTACCTCTCTGATATGAATTAAGCAAATCAAGCTGTCTCAGAGGGCCAGAGACTGGATGATAGGCTTACAGAAAATGGGGGGGGGGGGAGAGGAATATTTAAGCCAGTGCCCACATGGGTGAAATCTATGATAAAGTGGAGGTAAGTAGTTGTGCAGTTAAGGGATAAGAAGTGGGCATAGGGGTTGGGTTGGGCTTTGTAGGGTTGAGTGGGACTAGTTGGGAGTATGAGTCAGATGGCCCTAGGAATTGGGGGGAGAGTTGGGGTGAGCAGGTGAACATGGAAGATTGTGGGATAGGTGGTTGAAACAATAATGTTAAGAAAACTCTTTAGAAAATATAAGGAAGGGTTACCTGTTTAAAGTACAGGGTGCACATAGGGCAGATTTCTAGAGAGTGTATGAGTGCTCATCATATCCTAGTGTGTTATATAAGTAGGTGGAGACCCATACAATGAGTGGATAAAAGTTTTGAAAGCAAGTATCTCACCATATTGGTGTGAAAAAATGATAGGAATATGTCAAGAAGTTATTCACACTGGAAGCAAAATCTCAATGTGTGATTGTGATCCAGACTTTCCCTATCACTAAATATTCCCATCTACAAAAGTTCAAACCCATTAGTGAGTTAATGTCATCATAAATGACAACCACATTCACCGATGATTTTTTATCCTTAAATTACCAGTCGTGTGAAATACAATCTCTCAGTGGTGGGAATCGTTTCTGAAAAGACTGCACAGATTCCACTTTAGTCAATACCTCCTCTCAAGTCCCGGAGAATCTGAACACCTCTTTTGACCTCTGACATGTCCTGACTCACCCAGGTCCAACTGAAATGATACCATGCCAAAAACCAGAGACATGTCCTTTGGGAACATAAGATAGAGCAATAGACCCTAACCGTGATCACACAGGCTAGTATCATAAAGGCCATAAATAAGCTAAAGGCGAAGGAGAAAGTGAAACAGTATGAGGAAGAGACTCAGTGAGATGCTCAAACTCCATCTGGATGAATATTAATCAATGATAGGAATTGGCAGAAGGAAAGATTTGTTTATTCCCTTTTCTAGTCATCTCTAAATCCCTGAGATCATTCTAGAAAATAAATCATCAATCTCATAATTCTGGGACACTCTATTGTCTCCTCCTTAACCCTTTTTTCTGTTCCAAAAAAAGGACATATAAACTCCCACCAAATCTCTCTATGTTGTACAGTACCCATTTTGTAAGATACATAAATACAATTCCCTCATTTCACAGTGTTTTTCAAAGTGCCTATAGATAGTGGATTGAGTTTGTTAACTGGTCTGTTCTTCTGGGCATATTAGATTGTATTCAATTCAGAGGTTTCACTTTTACTTGATTAAATTAGGATAAAGACTTTAATTTAGCCACATTAGTAGGATGTTGAGTCCCCACTCCCTTGGTGGGTGGGGAATCACAGATAAAATGATATGGGACAGGAAAGTTGAGTTTTGATTCTGGAGCCCATGAGACAGAGCCAAGAATTTCAGCTGATATTTTGCAGTTGAAGAGCCAGTGGCCTGAACAGCTGAAAGAGCCTGAAAAGAAACAAGTCCCAAGGAAAGAAATGAACCTTATACCAGCCTAGAGCTGATATTTGAAGAAGCTGGGCACAGAAACTTAAGAGGAAGAAGGAAGGCTGAAAATTAATGATATCACCTGCCATCTTGCTCCATTACAGGATCAATGATTTTGAGTGAGAAAGCACAACTTATTGTACCTTGAGTTGGACTCCTTAGGATCTTTTGACTGTAAGCTTCTATCCCAAATAAATACTCTTCAGAAAAGCCAAAAGAGTTCTGGTGCTTTTTATCAGCACCCCTTTAGCTGATTAATACTACCTGATAATGGCACCAAAAGAGACGTGATTTCATCTCTACTCCCTCCACCCAGACTAAACTGTGGAATTTTGTAAAGCACTAGCAGTGTCCCAACCTGGGCAGAAAGTTCCCAGGTTGTCCTCTAAGTTCTGCTACAGATTTGGTCTCTCTCCCACAGGTGTAATGAGGTATGTCCTTGCCCAGTTCTGATTGCCAACTCATAGAACTCTCCAATGCCCTTTATTCACTGGATAGAGCATTATAGAGATAAAATCCCAGAGAAATGTTGGTAAAAGATGGGGCTTCCTGTTGATCTCTTCAATGGCAAAAATCAAGGCCAGAACATACTGGTAGTTCTTGGTCTGAATCTTGCATAGCCGGCACAGGGATATTTAGGTAAAAGTCTCAAACCATATTGACCTTCAAATAAAATGATCAAATTAGGGATGAAACATTGTTGACTCATTCTAGCATTGGATCCTGACGCCTTAGAATTTTAGCTAATGCAAGTGATATAACAGGTTCTGGAAGGCCCTTACTAAATTAAGGGAAAAAGACACACGCTACAAAGGAAAAGTAATGAATGAAAAAGCAGACCACCTTCCTGGTGGAATTTGGAATTTGTTCTTTTAAAATACCTTTAGCAAAGCAGGTTTATCTCAGTGGTTGAATGACTGTTTCACGTGAATGAGGACCCAGTTTCAATCCATGGTACCTCCTTTAAAATAATGCTTTTTGGGGGAACAACATCATGAAGTCTGAAAGGTCTATTATCCATTTCTTAATTAAAATGAAACAGTTATTTTAAAATTACAAATTAGACAAAGTCTTCACAGTATAGTTTGTTCAAATTATGTATATTCTTTTCATCTTTCCTACAGATTTGTACACAGTTCTAATTTATTTATTAAAAGATCATTTCCCAGGACAAATAAAATTCTTTCATTTTTATAGCCTGAGATCTGACATTCCAATGATAATAGAAAAATCTCTTGTATGTATATAAAAAGACCCTTTATTGAGACTTCATTAACCTTCATTAACTAAACGTTAAAATTTCCTGTGTGCTTGAGATGAATGGACACTCTATAATGGTTGACACAGGTTTCCAAGTCTGTCCAACCAGAACTTGTTAATGTTTTTTTCAAATATAATTTACATTTATTAGTTATATGTTATCATTTGTTTGAGTATAAAATCATTACAATGGCTGGTTTTATATTTTCACATTGCACATTTTGTTTTATTTATTTGAGGGTATACTATAATTAGATGATATATAATAATTGGAATATCTTTGTGATGAGTATAGCATTTGTGTCATAATGAATTGACACTGGGTTCTTAATGATACTTTATATATTTATCCATTTTTTTCTGATACAAAAAAAATCTACACCAGGTTTTTTTTTTTGTTGTTATCTGGCCTAGGGCCTATCTTCAACTCTTTATGCTTACCTTGACTTTCAAGTTTCATTGTTAAATGAGTCTCAGGAACATTTTTTACAAGGAAAAATATGGCACAATCTTTATGAAAATAAGTGGAATTAGCTGTAGATCACAGAGGAGCAGCTGCATTATACTTATTGTAGATTGTGTCCATACCTGAAAATAAATCATTTTCAGAATGAAAAAGAAGAAGGTATGTGTCATAGTTGGTTCTCTAGGAAATATGTTCTTAGATGATGTTAGAAGTACAAAATATGTGTTGGGGTATAACAATCATGAGAAATAAAAGAAGGGAAAGGAACATTAGGCAGGTAGACCACAATATGCAGATTCAAATCTTCAAGCCCCTCTCCAGACCTATCTAATTAGAAAATCTTGAGGTGGGGTTTATCAATCCCTTTGTGTTTTTTCCTTATTTTTAAAGAAGCTTTAGTTTAAATAAATGCTACTCAGGAGAACCAGTATCTACTCTGGCTGTCTCTGGGGTCCTGCTGAGGTATGTTTGAGACCCACTGGTTCTATGGTTATGGCAGATGGCTCTGGAGTTCAGTGCCATGTCAGTGGGTCCTACTTTGGAATTTGTGTTCTTGAGTTTGATGGAGTTAGACTCAGATGTGACCTTTGTACACCTGCCTCTTCTGCCACTTTTATTGAAATTATCTGTGGTGTTCAGGTTGGTTATACTCAGGAGACTTCAATCTCTGGATTGTCCATGTGCCAGCTGGGCCCTGAGCCTCAGCAGACTTGCAACTCCTACACTCTGGTTTGTTGGACTTACCCAGGTCAGCTAACAGGGAGGTGAAGATGGTCTACCATCACACCAGGGAACTGAGAGTGCCTACAACTGCAAGCAGGAGGGCCACATCCATCATCCATGTGGGATCTAAGCCCTCTCTTGATATAGAGATGGAATGAACATCACTATTCCAGGGTATGCAAGGATGGAGGAATAAAATATGGATTAAAATGGACTTACTGATATTCTACTATAGAACTGTTGTGACTAGTAATGGAAGAAATTATAGCATTGATGTGGAAAAAGTGGCCACAGTAGTTGCTGAGGGAAGGGAGAGGGAAGAAGAAATGTGATGTGTGGGCATTTTTGGGACTTGGAGTTGTTCTATATGATATTGCAAGAACAGGTGCTGGACATTATATATCCTGCCATAACCCACTGAATGTACTGGAGGAGAGTATAAACTACATTGCAAACTATTATCCATGTGGTGTAGCAATACTCCAAAACGTATTCACCAAATGCAATGAATGAGTCTCAATGATGAAAGAGGTCGATGTGGGAGGAATGGGGTGGGAAGGTGGGGAATATGGGAATCTCAAATTTTTTAATGTAACATTTTTGTGATCTATGTATCTTCAAAAAACTCCAATTAAAAATGATGGGGGTGGGTGGGTGGGAGTGGGGTATATGTTTTTTAATGTAACCTTTTGTGTGATCTATTAACTTAAAAATATAATTAAAAATTAAAATTTAAAAAAGTAAATAAATATTATACCAAAAATATAGGGGAATTCCTGTTTTGACAAGCCTTCCATGTGATTTTGATACTTGATAAAGTTTGAGGATCACTAGTTTTGGAATAAGCCATGAAATCAAAGAAATAAATATAAAGAAAAATTTTAATTTAAAAAATGCAAAAATACATATGGTAAATGTGAAAGAGAAAAGTTAGTATCATCTGCATTGAAATCTCAAATTAGCCTAAATAGACTGGATTTGATGAGAAAAAAGAGTAGGTAAAGCTTATTAAAATTTTCATGTAAGTAAATGATGCAAGACTTCAGATTATGGGTTCTCTTTTTTTAAATTAAAAATACTCAAATAGAATTAGATGCATATATCCAACTTAAGGAAAAATTTTAATAAAGAAAATTATTTTAAAATGAGTAAACCTATGAAAAATAAAATTTAACTTGAATAATTTAAAAAGAACAGAAAAACACAAAAATATCAAAAAAATTAAAGAACCAGAGTTAATAGAACATCTATCATTTTAATTATTTAAATCATTTTACTGGTGTTCAGAGAATTAACTAACACTTCTGATTTATAAATGTGATTGTGACTGAAAAGGTAGTCTGTGGACATAAATGTCAATTGAAAGAAAGCTAAAGAATAACTTATTCACCAATAATAAAACTCATGAATAACTCTTGGGTCAAAGATTTAACCAAACTAATTACCAGAAATAGTAGCATCAATGAGAAAGAGAGGGAGAGAGAGAGAGATTGAGAAAACTTAAAAGGAAAAGAAGGGAAGCAGATTTGGTGCAGTGGATAGGGTATCTGTCTACCACATGGGAGGTCTGCAGTTCAAACTCCAGACCTCCTCGACCCGTGTGGAACTGGCCCACGTGCAGCACTGATGCGCAAGGAGTGCCTTGCCATGCAGGGGTGTCCCCACATAGGGGAGCCCCATGCACAAGGAGTGTGCTGTGTAATGAGATTCACCCAGCGCAAAAGAAAGTTCAGCCTGCCCAGGAATGGCACCACACACATGGAGACTGACATGAGAAGATGACGCAACAAAAAGAAACACAGATTCCCATGCCACAAACAAAGAAGAATACGCAGCAAATGGACTCAGAGAACAGACAACTGGGGTAGGTGGGCGGGGGGGGGGAAGAGGAGAGAAATTTTTTAAAAATTTTAATCTTATATCTGAAAATTCCTTTATTGAACAGTAAATAGAAAGGAAGAATCAAATTATATGAAGCAAAACTTCAACTCAAAAGTAGAAAATCATAAATTTTTTTAGCTATAAGTATATAGTAAAAGTTGTGAAGCAAACATATACATCATACAGAGCTCCCATATATCACCTCACCAACTTTCATTGTTATAGAAAATTTGTAACAAATTCTTAAAGATCATTACCAAAACTTTACTACTACCTATAGTCCATAGTTTACATTGTGTATCTATCCCCTAATCCACTCTAATATAAACACACTCTATTAGTATTATAAATTTATTATAATGCATGAAAGAACATTCTCATATTTGTTCTGCTTTAGTTGATGTACTTCAATAACATTTTTAAATGAAAATACAAAAATAATAAAATCAAGGGTAAAAAGAGAAAAAATGTCTAGATTAAGTATGAAATTGGAAACTGTGCACAATAAAAGTTCAAAACAGAAATAAAATAGGTCTTAAAGAAAAATAATCAGGAAATCTGTTTTTTTGAAAGGTGAATAAAAATTATATCATCCAGACAATTAGAATTTTGTTAGAACAAAGAAGAAAAAAGAGAAAACATTAGCAACGTTATATAAGAGACTGACACAATGAATGATGTAGCAGAAGCAATTATATAACCATCAGGAGAACTTTGTGTATAATTTCATGTAAATACCTTTTAAAATAACAATGAAAGTACTCAATTTTCCTAAAGAAATAAAAATTTTAAAAGCTAAATAAAATATGAAATAGAGAAAATTATATTAATGATGAGGGAAAGTATCAAGAGAATTTTTTAAGAAATAAAGTACTAAATATATAGCCTGGATATTTGCATAGATGAGTTGTTTCTAAAACATATGAAATGGTTATTTTAATGGGAACAACATAAGCTTATCCAACACAAAGATGATAATATGAATGAGGGGCCATCTTAGTCTGTTAACAAATTAGACAATTGTGTAATATTGGTCCTCAATTTTCTGCAAGGTTAAAAAAACAATATCATTGAGGATAGAGCATTTAATATAATTGAACATCTACTTCTAACTGAACATATTCGTTTAGGAGAAAAGCATTTTCTTAATATGATTATAAACAAAAAACCTTCTCAAATTCAGAACCTAGACTTTGATGCAAAGACAGTGAACCAAAATTGGAGATAGTTAGGGTCAGGCAAGGCAGAATTACCCCCACCCAGTGTCTGATCAGCATGGACAGATATTCTCTCTCCTTCAGAACTGAATTAACCACCACTATTAACCAAGTTGATCAATGCAGAATGTCATCTCCCTGATGTATTGTGGAATGAGAATTCTTTAAAAAATTCCTGAACAATAGGGATTCCCATTAAAATTCAGAGTAAGATTACATTTATTAGTACCAGAATTAATTAGTACCTTACTAGAATTCATATTTAAGGCAATATTAATAAACATTTAGAGAATATCTGGAAGTAATAAAAACTCAGGAAATTAGTGAAAATAGCTGAGAATATATGGTCCAAATTTTGATATAACAGAACCAATAATTGTAATAATTAAATAGACAATATTTTGAACTGGTGGGGAATGGAACTAGAAGATGTAGCTATATCACTAGGACAGAATAGATATTAGAGAAGCAATCTGTTCATCAGTAAATGTTTCATGCATCATAAAGGCAGTATTGAAAACCAGTAGAGAAATAACAAATTGTAGTAAAAGTAAATCATTTGGAATGTAAAACTCAAGGAAATATGGCAAAAAACCCACCACTTTCTATCTTCCATAAAGAAAAATACAAAGTACTAGAATTTACATTTGTACCTATAAAATTGTAGGTTGGAAGTACATGACCAAAAGGCAGGCAGAATAAGAGGGCAATATCTATTATATAAATGTCTACAGTAAGAAGTCAGTCCATGTAAGTGGGACCAAAGACCAGTGGAATCGTAGTAGTAGCATTAGCAAGTATATACATGAAGTAAGAAGCATTAGCAGACCTTTGACTTTGAGGAAGAGACATTTTTTTCTGTCACCACTTGGCACACCCTATAGCATGACTTTTCCTTTGCATGGTTCTCAAGTTTAACTGGCATCAGTACCCGGGCTTCTTAAGCCAGTGCTTGAAGAGTCATCCTTTGAGTCAGCCCTAGGCTTCTTCCCAGGGTTTCAGTCTTACACATCCAATCAATTATTGACTCATTATTAATTATTACATTTCTTCCCATATCCTAAGACACCAACATCTGCACCTTGAACACCTGTTACAAGTTCTTTATTGGTTTCTCTTAATCTATTGCTTCTTCTTCCTGAATACATTCTACTCTCAGAAGTTAGAATAATCTTTCTGAATTGTGAATTGCACCATGTGATTCAACTGCTGAAAGTAATACAGCGCCTCCCCTTTCTGCTTGGGATAAATTTAATAGTCATCCAATAAGACCATGTCCATCTATCCAGTCTTGTCTTGCATCCCTTAACCACCTCACTACTACACTTCAAAGAGATGGTTCTTATTTCAGTTTTCCACACATACCAAGATACTTCCCATTCACTAGTATCTATTGTACAAGATTTCTATCAGCATCAAGTGTGTATATATATAGTCATTTTTTAAAGGTACATGGATCACACAAAATGTTACATTAAAAATATGAGTTTCCCATACACCCCTCCCATCTCCCCACTCCTCCCACATCAACATCCTCTTTCATCAGTGTGGCACATTCATTGCATTTGATGAAAACATTTTGTAGCACACCTATACAGCATGGATTATACTTTACATTATAGTTTATACTCTCCCCCAGTTCATTCAGTGGGTTATGGCAGGATATATAATGTCCTGCATCTGTCCCTGCAATATCATTCAGGACAACTCCAAGTCCCCAAAATGCCCCATATCACACCTCTTCTTTCCTTTCCCAGCCGTCAGTAACTCCCATGGCCACAATCTCCACATCAATGATACAATTTTTCCCATTGCTAGAGTTACAATAGTTCTATAGTACAATACCAGTAAGTCCACTCTAATCCGTATTTTATTACTCTATCCTGTTGACTCTGGGATGGTGATGTCCACTCCACCTTTAAATCAAGACAGGGCTTAGATCCCACATGGATGAAGGATATGATTCTACTGCATGCAATTGTAGACTTTCTTGTTTCCCTGGTATGGTGGTTGACCCTTCTTACCTCACTGTTAGCTGACCTGGGTAAGTCCAATGAACTGGAGAGTAGGTGTTATAACTCTTCTGAGGCTCAGGACATACCTGGCACATGGACAGTTCAGAGATTCAAGTCTGAGCATACTCCAACCCCACCACCAACAATAGGTTTTGTAAAAGTGACAAAGAGGCATGTGTAGAGAGGTCACATCTGAATCTAACTCCCATCACACTCAGGAGCACAAATTCCAAAGTAGGACCCACTGGCAAGGTACTGAACTCCAGAGCCATTTGCCATGACCATAGAATCTTAATGTCTCCAGAGCCCTTAGGAGTCCTTTTCATTAATTTCACTCATGGTCATCCTTTCTATCCCAGGTTAAATTTTTCAGAATATTTATCTAACATCATAAAAAATAATCAATTATTATTCAGTTTTATAAAAAATATTGTAAGGTACCCTATGTTTAATATTTAGAAGTCTTAATACAGTTAAATCATTACTACAGTCCAAAGGAATCTGCCAATCCAAATCAATCCCAATCAATATTCTGTCCTTTATTTTTCAGAAATGGAAAAGACTTTCTTCAAGTTCATTTGGAATTGCTAAGATTCCCTAATTGCCAAAACAATCTTGAAAAAGAAAAAATCTGGATAGTTCACAATTCCTAATTTGAAAATGTTTTACAAAGTTAGAAGAATCAAAACAGCTTGGTACTGATGGAAGGATAGACATATGTACCGATGGAACAGAAATGAGAGTACAGAAACAAATCCATGCATCTCTAGCCAATTAGTTTCAGACAAAGGTGCCAAGGTTATCAAATTGGGAGATTATGATCATTTCAATAAATGTGGATACGATAACTGGATATTCATTGGCAAAAGTTGTTGAAAGTTTGATTGGGATTGCCTTGAATCCAGAAATCACTTTGGGTAAAACTTACATCTTAAGACTAGTTAATCTTCCAATCCAGCAACATAGAATGTCCTTCCATGTAACTTAGTCTTCTTTCATTTCTTTCAGCATTAATTTGTTTTCCTTGTACAAGTACTTTACATCTTGTTTAAATTTATTCTTAAACATTTGATTATTTTCCATGCTATTGGAAATGCAAGTATTTCTTTCCTTATAGGTTATTAGTGTTTAAAAACACAACAGATTTTTGTGTGTTGTTATTGTAGCTCACCTGATGGCTAATTTATTTATTGGGTGTTGTAGCTTTATGGTGGATTTTTCAGGATTTTCTCCATATAGGGTTATATTATCCGCAAATAGGGAGTTATACTTCATCATTTTCAAATTAGACATCTTTTCTTTTTTTGTTGTTTTGCCTAATTCCTATAGCTAAATACAATTTCAATGATTAAATGGTTTACTGACAATAATTAGTTAAATTATAGAAGTGAAGAAAGGAAAAGTTTATAGTTGGTATTGACAGTTTCATGATAGTGTGAATACTATTTTTGTGTGTGAATACTATTAACATCACTTAATTGTATATTTGGATTAAAATGTGAAAATTGTATTTTACATATGTTACACAGAAATTTGAAAAATTAAAAATTAGAACAAGCCAACAAAAAAGGAAACAACAAAAAATCCATAGAATTGAACGAAATTCAAACAATGGACTTTAGCCAAAAATATAATTCATTACCAATGGGAATACAAAATAGAGTAGCAATTTTGGTAGGTAATTTAGAAGTATTTATAAAATGACTTAAAATATGCAAATACTCTAACATTTGTTTTCTTTTTTGCTTCTTTTAACAAATCAATTTTATTGTTACATTTTAATAAAGCATAAAACCATCCAAATAATACAATCAATGGTATTTGGTGTAACCACATATTTGTACATTCATCACCCAAATTATTCCCAGAGCATTTTCACTATTGAAAAAAAAATTCATCAACTCTCAGTCTCTCTATGCCTCACATACTGTACATAGTTGCTATTCTTTTTCTCTCTCTAGTATACTTATATTTATATTTTGTAAAAACAGTCTTTTATGTGCAGTACCCCATACTTGTGTTTTACATGAGATTTTGCTATCATATACAGTTCCATTTTACACTTTTCAGGTTTTCTTCTAGTGATATGTATGACATTAGACTTTCCCTTTCAACCATTGTCATGTACATACAATAGCACTGCTAATTGCAAACACTATGGTATGCTCTAACCATTTCTATTCATTTCCAAAGATTTACAGACATTTTACTAATTCTGTACAGATTAATTTTCAGCTTTTGGTTCTCTACCCTCCTTCTATTTTCTGGTGAATTATAATTATTAACTCCATGAGTTTACACAGTATATTTTTATTCATAATAGCAAAATCATATAGTATTTTTTTTCCTTTTAGGTCTGACTTGCTTCACTCAATATTTGAGTGTTCATCCATGTTGTCATATGCTTCATGACTTCATTTTTTTCTTACAGCTGTATAATATTCAATTGTGTGTATACATCACAATTTGTTTATCCATTCCTCAGTTAATGGACACCTGGTGTACCAGTTTGATATGATTACAAATTTCAGAAATAGATATTAGATTATGTTTGTAATCTGATCTGTACCTGGGCATGATTGAGTTATGATTAGGGTGCTGAGTCCCCACCTCTTGGTGGGTGGGGACTCCCAGATAAAAGGCATGGCAAAGAACAGAGTTGAGCATTTCTGATGTTCTGGTTTTGATGTTGGAGTTTGATGCTGAAGACTTCAGCTGGGGCCCCAGGTAGTAAGCTCACAGAGGAAAGAGAAGCAAGTCCCAGAAGGAAAGGAACCCTGACCCCAGAGAGAAGCAAGACCATGGAAGGGATGAATCCAGGAAGCCTGAACCCTCACAGCCATCAGCAACCACCTCATTCCAACAAGTGAAAATAGACTTTGGTGAGGAAAGTAACTTATACTTTATAGCCAGGTATCTGTAAGCTCCCACCCCAAATAAATACCCTTTATTAAAACCAACCAATTTCTGGCATTTTACATCAGCAACCTTTTGGCTGACTAATACACCTGGGTTGTTTCCAACTTTTGGCAATGTTGAATAATGCTGCAATGAACAGCAGATGCCTGTTTATGTCTGTGCTCTCAGTTCTTCTGAGTATATTACTACTAATGGTATTGTCAGGTCCCATGGCAAGTGTATATTCAACATTCTTTTTTAAAGCGTATTTAGTTTTTATTGTCTTGTTTTAAAGATAAAATCACATGAAAGTTTACATTAAAAAACATAGAAGTTTCCCATATACCACACTTCCCATCTCCCCATACTCCCACATCAACATCCCCTTTCATCAGTAAGGCACATTCATTGTATTTGGTGAATATACCCTGGAGCACTGCCACACTGCATGGACCATAGTTTATATTTCACACCTATTAGACTGGTTGCTCTTAAAATGTCAGAAAACTGTAAATGTTGGAGGGAATATGGGAGATATAATTGCCTCCTTTTTTCTTTTGAATATAGATAATCAATTCTCCCAGCACCATTTGTTGAATAGACTGTTCTACCTCAGGTAGGAGGGCTTGAAGTCCTTGTGAAAAATCACATGATTCTAGATGTGAGGGTCTTTTTCTGAGTTCTCTATTTGGTTCATTAAGTCAGTGCATCAGTCTTTATGACAGTACTTGTTGGGGTTCAGAAGTGGGAAGAGTCTTGTTCAGCAAGACTCAGATGCATGAAGAAAACACATACATACACACAATTGTATGCTTAAAGAAGAAGCTCCCTTTATTAGTTTCTACCTGGTGTGTGTGTGTATATATATATATATCTTAGATTTCTGCTATGATGTAGAATTAACAATAGATTCCAGCTATGATGTAGAATTAACAAGTGATCATGATTTAGGAATTTGTTTTCCTGGTTAATTATAAGCATTTCTGACAGTACAGCTAGTGATTAAATGTCTCATTGTGTGTTTACAGCAGGCTATGTTTGAAACATTACAGTTGCTTTCATCTCCTTGTGTATTCAATAAATTTCTCTGGGTACTACATGATTTACAGAGCTTCTCAGCCAGACATGATGGTGACAGCTTCCTCCAGCCATCTATGTTCAAGGCCTTCCCTGAACTTCCATCATGGTCTCCCAGAGACAGCCTGGTTCACCACATTTCCCCCTTTTTTGTTTGTTAAATGAGTTAGAAACCTAAAGAATATATCATCTTTTGATCTTTTCTTTACAAATTTGTTGTGCCTGTCATTGAAGAATAAACAAAGAAGTAATAATTAAAGTAGTAACATTGTGATGAATCAAGCAACTTAAATAGTATATAGGAGGTTTGAGTGTGACATTATAAACAGTTCCTTCAAAGATTAGGGAGTGATCAGTAGCTGCAAGGAACATGTAAGAATGGGTTGTACAAATAGCACAATAGGTGACATTGAGGTACAATAGTGACATTACAGGATACAGTACCCTTAGTATATTGCATAGTCCAGTGTTCTCTAGGGGAAAAAGGCAATCCCAGACTCCATAGGTTTGGATGCCATGGAGACTTTAGAGGATTAAGTAATTGAACTAATGGACTGCCACTACTGGCACCACTCCCTCTGGTTGTTTTATTGACAGGAAAAGTATGGTAAGTAAGATTCTTTACATAAACTTCAAACCCATGTCCCCAAGAATCAAAGCTAAAATTACGACTATGAGAGGTGAGAGGTCAAGTATCTTGACAGTGTTTCCAATAAGGTAGTCCATCTTGAGATTGTCTACAGCATCTATAATCTGGTGCAGAAAGATTAGCAGAGAAACAGGGAGATGGGGCTTTTCCATTAAAGCCAAAAGCACAGATAATGGAGAAATTTATGATGCTAACAGGAATGTTAGAATTCAACCTACCTTTCTAATCATACCCATAAGCGGTTTTACAGATTGAAAGACAACTGACATTGACTACCTTAGAAAGACAAATAGGTGGATTATTAGACATATAGTAATAGTTGTATTAAGCATAAATTGCTGGTTTGGAGAATCAAAAGTTTCAGTGGGGGAAGCCAATACATCCCAGTGTAAAAGGTATCATTAATGGAAATGAGAGGATTGAGTTCCAAAAAAAGAAACTAATGAAAATGTAGGATGGTTAAGCATATGGGCCCAATAGAGTGAAGCTGAGACAAGTGGACAACAGATTACAAAAAATAAGAGGAAAGTACATTTTTTTTCCAAGTTATTAGCCACTAGAGCAAGGTTTGCTAAGAATCAATTTTCTGGTGCATCAGCTGTATTAGTTTGCTGCAAGAGGCCAGAAGCTTGTTGATTCAGGTTTTTTAAACTTCCCCAGGTGACTATGGCAGGTTTGTTTTTGTTGATTGTTTGATCATCGAGTTTAATTGGTTCATGGAACAGCCAAATCATCTGGGGTCATGGTTATTGTTGGTTTGAAGATGGAACTTTGGAGACCCTTCTTGGAGAGATCCATGATCTGGCTTTACATTCCAGGCTGGCAACCAGCAGATTCTGGTAGAAGTAGAAACACAAGCATACCCACATCCCCATGTAATGAGAGAAGTGTGTCCCTGCCATTCAGGGCCCAAATTAGGAACTTTATACCAAACCAGTGGATGTGATTGAGGATGTGAGGGGTTAGAAAAATGCCTTTTTATGGCAGAATGGGAATGAGCATCACGATTTTAAAAATTTAAGGTATATGAGCCTTTTGGTAATGATCCTATGGGGGGAGATCCATATTCTCCCTTTTTTGTTTTTTAAGATAGATTGTAAACTACAATGTAAACCATTATCCATGTGGTACAGCAGTACTCCAAAATGTATTCATCAAATGCAATAAATGTCCCACAATGATGAAAGAGGTTGTTGATGTGGGAGGAGTGGGGTGATGGGGGTGGGGGATATATGGGACCTCTTATATTTTTTTGAATGTAACATTTTAAAAATACAGAGAAAGATATGTTTTTAGAAGATGGCATGAATGTTCTACAATAGCTTGTCCCTGTGGATTATGAGGAATGTCAGTAAAATGTTGAATATTCCAATCCTGTAAGAAATGTTGAAGAGCCTGTGAACTATAAGCAGGACCATTATCAGGTTTTAAAATGTGGGGTTGTCCCATGACAGAAAAATCTTGAAGAGGATGCAAACACACATGAGAGGAATGTTCTCCAGTATGTAAAAAAGCAAATAAACAATGTGAGAATGAACCAATAGTAATGAATATCCTTCATTCTACCTAAAGAGGGATAGTGAGCCACATCCATCCACCATAATTCTTTAGGCTGTAAGCTGCATTGGTTAACAGCCATTGCAGGTTGTGGTGAAGTAACAGCTTGGCAATTGGCACAGCTGCAGTAAATTTGTTTAGCTTGAGCTAGGGTCAAATGGAACTGTTTCATGAGAGCTCTGGCATTCTGGTGAATGAAATTATGAGATAAACAAGCCTATTGAACAGCAAGTGTGGAAGTCATGACTAAGCGGTCACCTTCAGCATTTCCTTCTGTCAATGATCCTGATAAAGAAGTGTGAGAAAGGATGTGAGTAATATAAACAGGGTTAATATGAGCATCTAAAAGAGATTGGAGGGTAAGAAAAAGCGTGTGTAAAACTTCATCATCCAAAGGTTTAATAAGAGCATTTTGAATAGTGCGAACCATGTAGACAGTGTAAGCAGAGTAGCTAACAATATTTAGAGGCTGTGAAGAAAAATATTGTGAGACACAATGACCACTGTGAGTTCAGCCTTTTGAATGGATGAACAGCCCTGCAAAGTAAATGATTGCCAGCCTTCTGGTGTCTTCCAGGTAATAACAGCTTTACCAGTTTTTCCAGATCCATTAACAAAAACAGTTAGAGCATGAGGAATTGGTTGATGAGAAATAACAGTAGGGAGTGTAAAAGGTAAGGTGTGCAAGTGTTGGAGGAATTTATCAGAAGGAAGGGAGAAGTTAACATTCCTTTATAATTCTGTTAAAGCAATTTGAGAGTCATGAGAATGCTGTAGCAATGCATTGAATTGTGAGGCAGTTAAGGGAATGAATAATGATGAAGGTTCCTTTCCATTTACTTGCAAGCAGCGATTCCGTCCCTTTATGATCAAAAAGGCAATGAGTTGAATGTATGGAGTAAGTGATTTCTTTGGGGTATGGGATAAATAAATCCACCTGTGAATAAGAAGTGCTGGAGTCAATTGGCCTAGTAATCCTGTTGGAGAATGTGGCATAAAAAGACAAAAAATTTATTGGGAAGTTAGTGTTAAGATGATGTAGATACCTTTATGATATGGCTTGTGACACTAAGTCCAATTCAGCTTTAGCTTCATCAGTTAACATACATTTGGAAGTCAGATTTGTATCTCCCTTAAGAGTTTTAAAAAGATGTTGTAGTTTATACATAGGAATATCTAATGTGGGTCTTATCCAGTTTATGACTCCCCAACATGCTGCAAATCATTTAAAGTAAGTTCAGAAGGAATGGTTAACTTAAAGGCTAATGGTCACACATTTCTGTTAGCTAAAATATAACCTAAATACTGCCAAGGTTCAACTCTGAATTTTTTTTAGCAATAAGTAACCCATTAATTTGGATGATGTGAAGAAGAGTTTGTAAGTTTTTGTAAGTTTTGTCTGTATCAGCTGCAAGTAAAATATTCATATAATGATAGAAAATAACTTTTGGATATTTTTCATGAATAAACTGTAAAATTTTATGAAGTTAATATTGACAAATGATAGCTCTATTAACCATACCTTGAGGAAGCACAGTCTATTGATATCTCTGCATGGGAAAAGTATTAATAGCTGACAAGGGAAAGGCATACTGAGGGTGGTCTTGCGCAGCTAAGGGAATAGTGAAGAAACAGTCTTTCAAGTCAATAATAATTAGAGGCCTATTTTGGGGGATCAAAGTGGGGTTAGGGAGACCTGGTTGTAAGGCTCCCATGGGTTGAATAATGTTTTCAATTTGTCTAAGATCATGAATAAGCCTCCATTTTCCAGACTTCTTTGAAATAACAAAAATAAGAATGTTCCAAGGACTGTGGGACACTTCTTAGGTGAGTAAGGGCTAATTGTTCTTTTACCAGTTGATGTGCATGATAAAGTTTCTCCTCTGATAAAGGCCATTGATCATTCCATACAGGCTCATTAGAGATCCACGTAAAGGGCAGAGGAGTTAATCAAGCAGTGACCATCATCAAAAATGTGGAATGGTGATCTTGGCATTCCACTGGGATAGTAAACCTCTTCCTCACAAATTAATATGGATGGGGACAACATAAGGTTGAAAATGTCCTTACTGTCCCTCTGGTCCAGTTACCTGTAACAGCAGAGAACTATGCTGTGTGGTTGTTTAGCTTCCTGTTCTTTGCAAAGGAAAGGAGCAGGATTCTTTAGGCCAAGCAGTCAAAAGGACTCTGAAATAACTGATACATCAGCTCCTATATTAGTCAGCCAAAGGGGTGTTGATGTAAAATACCAGAAATTGGTTGGTATTTATAAAGGGTATTTATCTGGGGTAAGAGCTTACAGTTACCAGGTCATAAAGCATAAGTTACTTTCCCTCACCAAAGTCTATTTCTGCATGTTGGAACAAGATGGCTGCTGATGTCTGTGAGGGTTCAGGCTTTCTGAGTTCCTCTGGGCTCAGTTCCTCTGTTTCCTCCACAAGGTCAACTATAGACTATCAGGCAAATGCCTCTGTCTCTTTCCCCGGGGCTCCAACTTAAGTCTTCAGCATCAAACTCCAACATCAAAACTCCCAACATCAGAAAAACACAACTCTGTCCTTTGCCATGGCTTTTATCTGTGAATCCCCAACCACCAAGGGGTGTGGACTCAAGGCCCTAATGATGTGGCCCAATTAAAGCCCTAATCATAACTCAATCAGGCTCAGGTACAGATCAGATTGCAAACATAATCCAGTATCTGTTTTTGGAACTTGTAACCATATAGAGCTACAGCTCCTATGTCAACTAGCCCAGGAAACTCTATTCCATTAATAGATATTGTTAGCATAGGTTTATTCTGCTATAGGGCTTGAGTCCAGAATTGTTCAACAGTAGGCTGCCAAAGTCCCCAGCTTGATTTTTAGATTCTGATTTGATAGGAGGCTTAGGAAGCAGCAAAAGTAGCATGATATGCTGCCCCTTTGGTAAAATTTGAAACACATTGGAACTAAGCATAATTTTTATTTCTCCTATATAATCATTATTAATAACACCAGGGTGAACAGTGAGCCCATTAATAGTAGTACTGGATCATCCTATAAGAAGACCAAAGGTATTTTGGGGTAGAGGGCTCCAAACACCTGTTGGAACCAATTCAATCTTATTCTGTTCTTTTAAAATTATTTCTTGGGTGGAGCAAATATCAAGTCCAGCACTTTCTCAAGTGCTTGCTTTAAGGTCTGAGATTGAAGACCAGGCATTTCCCAAAACACCTGATATGTTTTGGGAGCACAGAAGGCCTGCTCCTCTGGGCATTTCCAGATAGTGGTCACACTTGACTGTAAAATTCTGGATTTGCATTGATTAGCTGAATGTTTCCCTTTTTTATATTTAGGACAGACTTGAGTAGGCAAGCACTCAGAGGGAAAAGAATTTTTAACAGTACAATTCCTCTGAACATGTCCTATTTTTCCATATTTAAAACAAGTGACATTGGTATTAATAAGAGCAGCAAGTACTTTTGCTTTATGGATCTCAGTATCCACATTTTGAAAAGCTTTCAGATAGTCTCCTATGGCAACTGTGGTGGATTTGATAGGTAACAGAAGCTGTTGACAATCAGCATTAGCATTTTCATAAACCAATTGCATAAGCAATGCATCAGCAGTTTGAGTATTGTCTATTTGCCTATCAATAGCCTCTTTAAGCTGATCTATGAAATCCATATAAGGTTCATGGGCACCCTGTCTAATGGAGGTAAAAGATTTCTGAGGGCAGTTACCTTATGGTACAGATTTCCATGCATTTTGAGCAACTTCAGAACATTGAGTAAATAACCTCTGATCAACTTGAGCTTGAGCCCGAGGATTAGAAAATTGGCCTATACCAAGAAGAATTTCAAAAGTAACAGGAATCTGGTGATTAAGATTTTGAATATTTTGTTGTTCATCTCATTCATAATATTCAGTTATCCAACTCATTCACAATATTCAGTTATCCAAAAGCTGTATTGAGTTGGCATAGTGAGAGTGCAGACTAACATTTTCCATTCTACTGGTATCATAGTGTGAACATTTGCCAAGGTTCCAAGGAGTCCTTCTGTATAGGGGGAATGCATTCCATTGTCTTTCATACTCCTTTTTAATTCTTTAAAAACATTATAAGGAAGGGGCTCTCGAACAGGCTGTTGAGGATTTAATACCACTGGCTACAAACTGGCTTATATATCCCCCTCCTTTAAGGTGTCTTTTAAACATTTTTGCATTTGGGGAACAAAATTATGATCACACTCAGAGATGTCTCTCTCAAGTACATAGGTTTTAGGAAGTACTTCTTTCGAAGCCTCGGGGGCCGAAGATGCCAGTAAATGCTCATATGGTTCAGGATCAGAATCCAATTGTTCTGACTCAAGGACAGATTTAATTGAGCCCCAGAGGGCTAAATGCTCAACAGTAACCTGTCCTCCCACTTCATGATGATAATTCAACTTCTCACCCATCTTTTTCTGGTCTCACAAATCTAAGCTCCCCTCATTGGGAAACCAAGGACAATAATCAAAGAGACATTGAAAAAAAGACACATTACTCCTGTGCTACCTTAGCTCTCACAGCTTTGAGTAGCTGCTGCAAAACCTTAAGTAATTTGGACTGTTCCTTATATAACTGTGTTCCCATAGTTACAACAAATCATGGATGTGAATTGCCCTGCTTCCCTTACTAGGAATGTATGATTGCCATTGGTATTCCTCCTTGTCCTTGTTGCCGTGTTGGGCAACATTTCAGGCAACATTTGTTGGGGTTCAGAAATGGGAAGAGTCTTGTCCAGCAATACTCAAATGCATGAAGAAAGCACATGCATACACATAGTTGTATGCTTAAAAATAAGCTCCCTTTATTTGTTTCTACCTGGTATGTGTGTGTGTGTATATATTTACATATATATATACATATATATAATCTTAGATTTCCCCTATGATGTAGAATTAACAATAGATTCCAGCTATGATGTAGAATTAACAAGTGATCATGATTTAGGAATTTGTTTTCCTGGTTAATCATAGGCATTTCTGACTTAGTGAAGCTCCTGATTTAACATCTCATTGTGTGTTTACAGCAGGCTATGTTCCAAACATTACAGTTGCTTTCATCCCCTTGTGTACTCAACAAATTTCCCTGGGTACTATGTGACTTAGAAGGCTCCTGAGCCAAACATGATGGCAACAGCTGCCTTCAACAATCTACATTCAAGGCCTTCCCTAAACTTCCAACAAGATCTAACAGAGGCAGCCTGGTTTGACACAGATACCATTATTTATTTATCTATTTAAAAATCACTGTTGCTAGGTAATATGCTTTTAAACTTTAAACTTTGTTGTTCTTTTATAAGGTCTTTTTTACTATTCTGTGCCCTTTATCCTTCCAAATAAATTTTGTTTTCCTACTTCTGCAAAAAAAGTCTTTTGGTATTTTTATTGAGATTGAGATTGCATTGACTCTGTAGATCAGTTTGGGTAGAATTGACATCTCAACAATATTTAATCTTCCAGTCCATAACACTGAATGTTCTTCCATTTATTTAATCTTCTTCCATTTCTTTTAGCCATGTTTTATAGTTTTCTATAAAACTTTTTGTCCTTGGCTAAGTTTATTTCCTAAATATTTGTTTGCTTTAGTTGGTATTATAAATGCAATATTTTTCTGATTTCCTTCTCAGATTGAAAATCAGTAGTGCATATAAACACTTTTGGTTTTTGTATAATAATCTTATATCAAAAACAAAAACAAAAAAAATCTTGTATTACATCACTTTGCTGAACTCATAGATTAGTTCTAGTAGCTTTGTTGTGGATTTTTCAGGAGATTCTAGATATAGGATCATCATCAAACAGTGAAAATTTTATTTCTTCCATTCCTATTTGGGTGCTTTTTTTCTTTATCTAGACAAATTGCTTTAGTTAGAACTCTAGCACAATGTGGAATAACAATGGTGACAATGGGCATCCCTGTCTTTTTTCTGATCTCAGTGGAAAAGCTTTCAATCTTTCACTTTTGACTACTATGCTAGCTGAAAGTTTTTCATATGTGAACTTTACAGTATTGAAGAATCTTCCTCCTATTCCTATCTTTTGGAGAGTTTTTATCAAGAGTCAGTGCTTATTATATTAAATGTCTTCTCTACATCAATTGAGAGGATCATGTGGTTTATATTGCCTTCAATTTAACGGAGTGGTTTATTACAGCAATTGATTTTCTTGTGTTGAACAACCTCTGCATACCTGGAATAAAATTTATTTGATTGTGATGTATAATTCTTTTAAAATGCTTTTGGATTCTCTTTGCAAGTATTTTGCAGAAGATTTTTTCATATATGTTCCTTAGAGATATTGGTCTGTATTTTTCATTTTTGGTGGTATCTTTATCTAGTTTTGCTATTAGGATGACTTTGACTTCATAGGATGAGTTTGGTTGCTTTCTTTCCTGTTCAATATTTTGGAAGAGCTTGAGCAAGGTTGGTAATAAATCATCTTTGAATGATCAGTAAAATTCACCTGTGAAGCCATCTGGTCCCTGGCTTTCCACCTTTGCAAGGTTTTTGATGATTGTTTCAATCTCTTCAGTTTTGATTCATTTGTTGATGTCTTCTATTAGTTCTAGAGTCAGGGTAGATGGTGTACGTTTTTCTAGGAATCTGTCTCTTCTACATTGCCTAGTGTTTTGGCATACAGCTGTTCATAGTATTTTCTTATGATCTCTTTTATTTCTGTGGGGTCAGTGGTAATAACATCCCCCCTCTAATGTCTGATTTTATTTATCATGCCTTCTTTCTTGTATTCATTGTTAGACCTGCTAAGGGTTTGTTAATTTTGTTGATTTTCTTAAAGTACCTATGTTTGGTTTTGTTGATTCTCTCCAATTTTTTTTATGCTCTCAATTTCATTTATTTGTTTTATATTCTTTACTATATATTTCCTAGCATTTGCTTGATATTAGTAAACAGTTATTTTTCTAGTTCCTCAAGGTTGGTATTATATCTCCAATTTTAGCTCTTTCTTCTATTTTTTTTTTTTTGTATACCTCAATTCTTTATTTATTGCCTACTTTCATATTGATTTTTTCCAAATTCTACTCAATTTCTTCATTTTTTTAAAGAGATTACATTTAAAAAAATGAGGTCCCCATTCGCCCCCACCACCCCCACCCCACCACTCCCCCCACAGTAACACTCTCCCCCATCATCATGTCACATCCATTGCGTCTGGTGAGTACATCTCCAGGCATCGCTGCACCCCATGTCCCGTGTTCCACACCATAGCCCACACTTTCCCACGTTCCATCCAGTGGCCATGGGAGGACATGCAACATCCGCAATTGACCCTGGGGTACCCCCCAGGACAACTCCAAGTCCCGAGAATGCCTCCACATCTCTTCTCTTCCTCCCATTCCCCACACCCAGCAGCCACCATGGTCACTTTTTCCACATCAATGCCACATTTTCTTGATTATTAATCACAATAGTTCATGAATAGAATATCATTAAGTCCACTCTGATCCTTACTGTATTTCTTTTTCCTGTGGACCTTGGCTTGGTTGTGTCCATTCCACATCTATGTCAAGAGGGGGTTTAGATTCCACATGGATATTGGATGCAATCCTCCTGCTTTCAGTTGTAGGCACTCTAGGCTCTATGGTGTGGTGGATGGCATTCTTCAACTCCATGTTAGCTGAGTGGAGTAAGTCCAATAAATCAGAGTGTAGGAGCTGGAGTCTGTTGAGGCTGAGTGCCTGGCTATCATATTATCAGTCCAGAGATTCAAATCCCATAGATATATCTTAAGCCCCAGCACCAACTACAATTCCAGTAAAGTAGCATGGAAGTCTTGTGAAAAGAGACCCCATCTTAGTCCAGCTCCATCACACAGAAACACCAGCTCCAAAGAAGGGCCAACTGGCATGGCAGTGAACCCCATCTGCCATGACCATAGAACCCGTGGGTCTCTTTAGCCCTCAAAAGGACCAATATCTGGGGTTGTATCTACTTTATCTGCCTCTGAGACTCTGCTCAGGTGTGCATAAGGGCAATCCTTCTGACAACCTCCAGACTCTTTTTTTAGAAACTCATAGCCATATGAACTCATTTGTCTTTTCCATTTCCCCTTTACTTTAGGTCAAACAGCATGTTTAACTCCTGTTATTATATGTAGACAAGGATATTCTGCTGATCCACGTTGAACCTTTAATTTAAGGTCATTTTCTAGTTACATCATCAGCTGGTATTTGGTAGTGATCCCTCGGTGCCAGGGAGGCTCATCCCCAGGTGTCATGTCCCACGCTGGGGGGAAGGCATTGCATTTACATGCTGAGTTTGGCTTCGAGACTGGCCACATTTGAGTAACACGAAGGCTGTCAGGAGGGAACGCTTAGGCACAGTGCTGCTCTAGGCCTTGTTCTTATTTCAGGTGTATAGGCTCACAAGCATAGTCATTATTATCAGGGGCTCACTGTTGGACCCTCATTCCTTCCTGATCCTTACCGTTGCACCTGGGGGACTGCTGCTGCTCCCCTAGGGACTATGACAGATTTGGCCAGTAACCCAGTACCCCCCCCCAGCTGTTGTTTTTAATTGTTTCCACTATGAGTATATCCAAACATTTCCATGCACCCTGGACACATGCTCTGTATAACTCCCTGTCAACCATATATCACCTGTCAATAACATCCCATACCAGTATTCCTCCGCTGCCATTGTTGAACCACTCTGTGATCCAAAACTTCCTGAAAAGTGAAGTCCAATATAATGTCAGGTTCCCTTACTAGTAAAATGGAATATAGCGATGAGTTTAAAGGTTAGATATAGAATACATATTGATTTGGAAAAATTCTACATCCTATCTTTTTCTTTTCTTTTTTCCTAATTATTGGGCTTCTCTTCGCAAGAGCCCTAGATCACGGTAATTCATATACACAATATACAGTACTCCCACAAATCTACCATAAAACCTTTTCCCTTCCACAGTGATAATCTTTTCACTTATTCATATTATATTTACTGAAACTGATGTACAGACTCCGAGACAATAGCTTTCAAACAAGGTGACATCTGTGCTTACATTGTGGTCCATACTTTAGACTATACAGTTTTCTAAATTTTTTAGTTATCCTATGTTTTACATTATGGCTTACATTATTAGTCTGTCATCCCCTGTATGTTTTTGGTGTGATATTACATGTTTTATATCCATCCTTGTGTACTCTCGCGAAACTCCTCTCTTGCCCCCACATTTACCTTGGTTCCATCCATTCAACATCCATTTTCCCCTCCCCTTGGGGCCCACAGCAACAGCCAATCTCCATTTCCCAAGGAGCCACGTCCGGAGATACTTGCAACAGTGTTCAGGGCCTAACTTGCTCAACTGCCCTAATGCCCTGGGAGCCACCCTTTCTCTCGAGAGATACAGTTCCCTCTATTTGATGGCATTAGTCCTCCCCAGGATGTGGGTCCACCCCCACTCTCACTACTTGGGTCTCTACCCAATGGTACAACCCAACCTGGCAAAATGAGCACTCAGACACTCCCCAGGAGTACATCCCACGTCAGACCATCCCCTCCGAGCATCCTAAACAGGTAACCCTCCTAATTATATTTTGATATGGTTTTCTCAGCATTTTACTCTCAACCAACACCTGACAATCTCCTATGTTCATATGTTGCCCCTCCCTCCTCCCAATTTTTTAGGCAATATTACCCATTGTCCATCCCCAGCCCCCCTCAAACCCGCAAAGCGCCACCCAAAGGCAACCCCTTGCCCCCATTTTATCTCTTCTTTGTGCTCAAACTTACCGCCAGCTCATCATAGATTCCACCCCTGCAGACATCAGCTCACATCCTTCCTCCACCCCGCGATTGCCTGTAAACCTATCTTCCAGTCTCTAGCTCTCTGAGGCAGCTTGCTTATTTCATATCATTGAGGTCATGTAGTATTTGTCCTTCAATGCCTGGGTTGCTTTTCAACATAAGGTTCTCAAGATTCATCCATGTTATCATGTGTGTTTGTAGTGTATTTGTTCTTAAAGCAGAGTAGTATTCCATTGTATGTATATACCACATTTTATTGATCCAGTCATCTGTTGATGGGCATTTGGGTGATTCCAACTTTGGGCGATAGTGAACAATGCTGCTATGAACATTGGTGTACATATATTGGTTTGTGTCCTTGTTTTCAGTTCTGCTGGGTATATACCCAGCAGTGGTATTGCTGGGTCTTATGGCAAATCTATGGTTAGTTTTTTTAAAAAACTGCCAAACTGTCCTCCAGAATGGTTGGATCCTTCTGCATTCCCACCAGCAGTGGATGAGTGTTCCCATTTCTTCACATCCTCTCCAGCATTTGTATTCTTCTGTTTTTTTCATAGCTGCCAATCTTATGGGAGTAAGATGGTATCTCATTGTAGTTTTGATTTGCATTTCCCTGATAGCTAGAGATTTGGAGCATTCTTTCATGGGCTTTTTAGCCATTTGTATTTCATCTTTGGAGAAGTGCCTGTTTAAATCTTTTTCCCATTTTTTAAATGGGTTGTTTATCTTTTTATTTTCAAGATATAGGAGTTCTTTATATATGTAAGTTATAAGTCTCTTATCAGATATATGGTTGCCAAATATTTTCTCCCATTGTGTAGGTTCCCTTTTTACTTTCTTGACAAACTCCTTTGAGGTGCAGAAGGCTTTAATTATGAGGAAGTCCCATTTATCTATTTGTTCTTTTGCTGCTCGTGCTTTTGGTGTGATATTCATGAAGCCATTTCCTATTACAAGGTCCTGTAGATGTTTCCCTACACTGCTTTCCAAGGTCTTTGTGGTCTTGGCTCTTATATTTAGGTCTTTGATCCATCTTGAGTTGATCTTTGTATGAGGTATGAGATGGCAATCCTCTTTCATTCTTCTACATATGGCTATCCAGTTCTCCAGGCACCATTTGTTGAATAGGCCATTCTCTCCCAGTTGAGAGGTTTTGGTGGCTTTATCGAATATTATATGGCTATATATATATGAGGTTCTATATCAGAACTTTCAATTCGATTCCATTGGTCTGTGTGTCTCTCCTTATGCCAATACCATGCTGTTTTCACTACTGTAGCTTTGTAGTATGTTTTGAAGTCAGGTAGTGTGATTCCTCCAATTTTGTTTTTCTTTTTCAATATGTCTTTGGCTATTCAGGGCCTCTTTCCTTTCCAAATAAATTTCATAATTACTTTTTCTAGTTCCTTAAAGAAGGCTGTGTTGATATTTATTGGGATTGCATTGAATGTGTAGATCAGTCTTGGTAGGATAGACATCTTAATAATATTCAGTCTTCCTATCCATGACCAGGGAATATTCTCCCATTTATTTAGGTCTTCTTTGATTTCCTTGAACAGTCTTGTATAGTTCTCAATGTATAAGTTTTTTACATCTTTAGTGAAATATATTCCTAAATACTTGATTTTTTTATTTACTATTGTGAATGGTATTTGTTTCTTGATTTCCTCCTGATCTTGCTCGTTATTGGTGTACAGAAAAGCTACTGATTTTTGTGCATTGATCTTATAACCTGCAACTTTATTGAACTCATTTATGAGTTCTAGAAGCTTTGTTGTAGACCTCTCAGGGTTTCTATGTATAGGATCATGTCATCTGCAAATAATGAAATTTTGACTTCTTCCCTTCCAATTTGAATGCCTTTTATATCTGGTTCTTGCCTCAGTGCTCAAGCAAGTACTTCTAAAACAATGTTAAATAGAAGGGGAGACAGTGGGCATTCTTGTCTTGTTCCTGACTTTAGAGGGAAGGATTTTAGGATTTCTCCATTGTAAACAATGTTGGCTGTGGTTTTTCATATATACTCTTTATCATGTTCAAAAAATTTCCTTGTATTCCAATCTTTTGGAGTGTTTTTATCAAGAAAGGGTGCTGTATTTTGTCAAATGCTTTTTCTGCATCTATAGATATAATCATGTGATTTTTTTCCCTTCAATCTGTTTATATGGTGTATTACATTGATTGATTTTCTTATGTTGAACCATCCTTGCATACCTGGAATGAATCCCACTTGGTCGTGGTGTATAATTCGTTTAATGTGTTGTTGAATACAATTAGCAAGTATTTCGTTAAGTATTTTTGAATCTAGGTTCATTAGAGAAATGGGTCTGTAATTTTCCTTTCTTGTGGTGTCTTTGTTTGGCTTTGGTACTAGGGTAATGTTGGCATCATAGAAGGAGTTAGGCAATGTTCCTTCTGTTTCAATTTTTTGGAATAGTTTCAGCAGGATTGGTGTTAGTTCTTTCTGGAATGTTTTGTAGAATTCACCTGTGAAGCCATCTGGCCCTGGGCTCTTCTTAGTTGGGAGGTTTTTAATGACTGATTCTATCTCTTTACTTGTGATTGGTTTGTTGAGATCATCAATTTCTTCTTTCATCAGTATAGGCTGCTTATGTGTTTCTAGGAATTTGTCCATTTCCTCTGAATTGTCATTTTTGTTGGAATATACTTTTTCAAAGTATCCTCTTATGATAGTCTTTATTTCTGTGGGGTCAGTGGTGATATCTCCTTTCTCATTTCTTATTTTGTGTATTCGCATCTTCTCTCTTTTTTTCTTTCTTAGTCTTGCTAAAGGTTTGTCAATTTTATTGATCTTCTCAAAAAACCAGCTCTTGGTCTTGTTTATCTTTTCAAGTGCTTTCCTATTTTCTACTTCATTTAGTTCTGTTCTTATCTTTGTTATTTCCTTCCTTCTTCTTCCTGTTGGATTACTTTGTTGTTGTTGTTTTTTGTAATTCCTCCAAATGTGCAGTTAGTTCTTCAATTTTTGCTCTTTGTTCTTTTTTGATGTATGAATTTCTGGCTATAAATTTCCCTCTTAGTACTGCTTTTGCTGCATCCCATAAATTTTGGTAGGTTGTGTTATCATTATCATTTGTTTCAAGGTAGTCATTGATTTCTTTTGAGATTTCCTCTTTGACCCACTGTTTTTCTAAGAGTGTGCTGTTTAATTTCCATATCTTCGTGTGAAATCTGGGCCTCTGGCCCTTGCAAATTTCCAGCTTCACTCCACTGTGGTCAGAGATATTATTTTGTATGATTTCAATCTTTCTGAATTCATTAAGCCTTCCTTTGTGGCCTAGCATATGGTCTATCTTGGAGAATGATCCATGTGCACTTGAGAAAAATGTATATCCTGCTGTGTTTGGGTGTAATGATCTGTATATGTCTATTAGATCCAGTTCCTCTAATATACTGTTCAAATATTTTGTTTCTTTAGTGATTCTCTTTTGAGATGTTCTGTCCAGAGTTGATAGTGGTGTATTAAGATCCCCCACTATAATTGTAGATGCATCTATTCTTTCACTTAGTTTTTCCAGCATTTGCCTCACGTATTTAGAGGCGCACTTGTTAGGAGCATAAATATTTATGATTGTTCAATCTTCTTGGCAGATTGTCCCTTTCACTAATATGTGGTATCCTTCTTTGTCTCTCACAATTGTTTCACATTTAAAGTCTATTTTGTCTGATATTAATATAGCTACTCCTGCCTTTTTTGGGTTATTGTTTGCTTGTAAGATTGTTTTCCAACCATTCACTTTCAGCCTCCATGAGTCTCTGGGTCTAAGATGTGTCTCTTGTAGACAGCATATAGATGGGTCATATTTCCTTATCCAATGTCCCAGTCTGAATCTTTTGATAGGTGAGTTTAATCCATTGACATTCAGTGTTATTAGTTTCAAGGAATTATTTAAGTTAGCCATATTTTGATTGGACTTGTGTTTGTCATATTTTGTTTGTTTCTTTCTCTTCTCTTTTTGTCTTTTTTGTTGCTCTTATACTCTCCTCCAACTCTGCCTGTCCTGTTTTTTCCTTTCTTCCTCCAGAACTCCCTTTAGAATTTCTTGAAGGGGAGGTTTCTTGTTGGCATACTCTTTCAATTTCTGATTATCTGTGAATATTTTGAACTCTCCATCATTTTTGAGTGCTAATTTAGCTGGTCAGAGTATTCTTGGTTGGAAATTTTTTTCTTTTAGTACCTTGACTATATCATACCACTGCCTTCTTGCCTCCATGGTTTCAGATGAGAAATCAGCACTTAATCTTATGGAGCCTCCCTTGTATGTGATGGTTTTCTTTTCTCTTGCTGCTTTTAGAATTTTCTCTTTGTCTTGAGCCTTGGATAATTTGACAAGTGTATGTCTTGGGGTGGGCCTTTTGGGACTTATGGTGTTTGGGGTGCGTTGTGCTTCCTGGACACATACATCCATCTCTCAGTAGATTTGGGAAGTTTTCAGCCACTATTTCCTCCAACACCCCTTCTGTCCCCGTTCCCTTCTCTTTTTCTTCTGGGATGCCTATAATATGTATGTTTGTGCATTTTGCATTGTCATTCAGGTCCCTAAGTCCTAGCTGGACTTTTTCTATCTTTTTATCGATCAGTTCTACTATCTGTTTGATTTCAGATGTACTGTCTTCCACATTGCTAATTCTCTCCTCTGCCTCTTCTAATCTGCTGCTATTTGCTGAGAGTGTATTTTTTATTTCTTTTTTTTTAAAGATTTATTTATTTATTTCTCTCCCCCCCCCCGTTGTCTGTTCTCTGTGTCTATTTGCTCCGTCTTCTTGGTCTGCTTCTCTTGTCGTCAGCGGCACTGGAATCTCTGTTTCTTTTTGTTGCGTCATCTTTTTGTGTCAGCTCCCCGTGTGTGCGCACCATTCCTGTGCAGGCTGCACTTTCTTTCACGCTGGGTGGCTCTCCTTATGTGGCGCACTCCTTGTGTGTAGGGCTCCCCTATGAAGGGACAGCCCTGTGTTGCAGGTTTCTCCTTGCATGCATAAGTACTGCACATGGGCCAGCTCCACACAGGTCAAGAAGGCCTGGGGTTTGAACCACGGACCTCCCATGTGGTAGACGAATGCCCTAACCACTGGGCCAAATCTGCCACCCCTATTTTTGATTTCTTGAACTGTGGTGTTCATCACCATCATATCTGTTATCTTTTTGCATATGTCTGTAAATTCCTCTCCAAGAGTTTTCTTCATATTGTTAATCTCTTCCTTTACTTTATTAAGTTGGTCTTCAATATATATTTTGAAATCTTTAATTACTTGTCTGATGTTCTACTCCCCTTCCTGGTTTTTAGTTTGTTCATTGCATGCAGCCATGTTTTCCTGATTATTGGTTTGGTTTGTAGATTTTGTTGCTGTCTGGTCGTGATTTTATCTTGATGGGTTTAATCAGTTCCTTAGCTTCTTTGTCTAGTCTAGGGGATTAATTAGTTTTTGTTCATGCATAAGTGTTATGCCTTTTCTTTGTCACTTTGTTCTTCTTACTCTATTTTCTTGTTGCTGGCTAAGTTCACTTTGAAGGAAAATATTAGGGCCAGGGAAATCAAAATGAGTAAGAAAAGAAAATGTGTAAATTAGTATTGGTAATAAATGTTAATAGAGCAACAATGTGAGATCTGGGAGAATGGATATTAGACTCATGTAAGTTGTGTAGAGTTATAGCAGTAAGTAGAGTACCTATAATGAGACAGTCAACTGAATATCGGGGGGAATATAGTATGAATTAAAAAGTCAGTGTTTTTGTGAGAGAGGGAAAGAGAAAAGAAAGACAATAATATCAAGAGTGGATAAAAGACAGAAAACAGAACAAAGGTATTAGAAATTAAAAATCAGACAATTTGGGGGCCAAAGAAAGGGAGGTAGAATGTATGAGAAACAGTAGATGATGGAGGATAGAAAGATGTGGACAAAAGCGGATAGTGTAGGTGGCCAAAATCAATACACACAGAAAAGAGGAAATGGAGGATGAGGAAACACAACAAGTGTGAAGCGCTCCTTGCAGCACCTATTATATAAAGAAAATAAAGTAAAATAAGAATAAAAAGAGAGATAAGAAAAAAAAAGAGAAGAGAAAAAGGGGGTGGGCAAAGAAAAGGGGGGGAATCAAGCAAGAAAAAGAAAAAGAGAAAAAAATAAATAAATGAAAAAGGACTTTGGGGGATAAAATGGCAGAAAAGACCAGGAGATAATGCAATATTAGTAACCAAGACAAAAAAAAAAAAAAAAAAAAAAACCAGCAAAAACAAAAAAAACAAACACAAATGCCAGGGGCTAGGGTAATCAAGGACTTTGGATGGACCTTAGGGCATGGTGGATTCAGGGATGGGAAGTCTGTGATATTGCAGACTCAAGGTGTGTGAGTCTCTGTAGTGTGAGCCACCAGGATTTAGGGGACACAGACCTGGGAACCATGCATCCGGTTAACAGGGGGCCTGGGAGCACCACAGCTCAACACAGCCTTCAGGGATCCCCTAGCTGGGCACCAGCCCTAGGGGGAGGGTCCCGCCCACAACCTCTGATCTCCATGTCAGAAACCCAAAATTCCACCTCTCACAAGAATCTCTTCTCTCACTGTCTCACCAAATCAACATCCAGACACCTCCTGCCCTGCAAGCCCCCAAAGCAACCCACTCAGGGTCTGGGAACTCCCCACACAACAGAGATCCCAGGGATCACTGTGGCCTGGCTGCCAGCCCTAGGGGGAGGGGCTCTGCCCAGAACCTCTCACCTCCATGTCAGAAACCCAAAATTTCACCTCTTGCAAGAATCTCCTCCATCACTGTCTCACTAAATCGACTTCCAGACACCTCCCTCCCTGCAAGCCCCCCAAACAGCCCACTCAGGGCTTGGGAACTCCCCAGCACAGCAAAGCCTTCAGGAATCACCACTGCTGTGCCACCAGCCCCAGGGGGAAGGGTCCCACCCACAACCCCATCCTCCATGAAAGAGACCCAAAATTTTACCTCTTGCAAGAATTTCCTCTGTCACCATGCCCCTAAATCGACATCCAGACACCTCCTGCCCTGCAAGCACCCAAAACAGCCCAGTCCAGCAGGACTCCAACCCTACTCAGGTGCTATTTTGCAGGAGAGATTATGAGGTGCACTCACTCAGATACCATCTTGCCCCACCCCCTCCATTCATTGTATTTGATGAATACATTTTGGAGCACTGCTACATAGCATGGATTATAGTTTACATTGTAATTTACACTAACTCCCAGTCCATTCAGTGGGTTATGGCAGGATATATAGTGTCCTGCATCTGTCCTTGTGATATCATTCAGGACAACTCCAAGTCCTGAAAATGCCCCCATATCACAGCTCCTTTCCCTCTCCCTGCCTTCAGCCATACCTGTGGCCAATGTCTCCACATCAGTGATATAATTTCTTTCACAATAATTCTATAATAGGGAGTGGGTGCAGTTCAGTGGTTTGAGCACCTGCTTCCCATGTACTTCACTCTCCAGTACCTCCTTAAAAAATTGATAAGACAACCCAATTTCAGAAATGATAAAATGTGCATTTTAGGGAGGTGGACGTGGCTCAACTGATAGAGCATCTGCTCACCATATGGGAGGGTCCAGGTTTCAATATCCAGGGCCTCCTGACCCATGTGGGTGAGCTGGCCCACATGCAGAGCTGCTGCATGCAAGGAGTTCCATGCCACATAGGGGTGCCCCTGCATGGGGGTGCCCCACGTGCAAGGAGTGCACCCTGCAAGGAGAGCTGCTTCATGTGAAAAAAGCACAACCCACCCAGGAGTGGTGCCACACACATGGAGAGCTGACACAGCAAGATGATACAACAAAAAAGAAACACAGTTTCCCAGGGCCACCGAGGGTGCAAGTAGACACAGAAGAACATACAGCAAGTGGACACAGAGAGCAGACAAATTTGGGGGGAATGGGGAGAAATAAATAAAAATAAATCTTAAAAAATATTCTATAGTAGAATACCAGTAAGTCCTTTCTAATACATATTTTATTCCTCCATCCTGAGGCCCCTGGGATGGTAATGCCCACTCCACCTCTCATTTGAGAAGAGGCTTCAATCACACACAGCTGGTAGATGGGACTTTCATGCTCACAGCTGCAGACTCTCTCAGTTCCTAAGTTCCATCCTCACCTCCCTGTCAGCTGACCTGGATAAGTTCAATTAACTGGAGAGTAGGTGCTGCAATGACGCTGAGACTCAGGGTCCGGCTGGCACATGGACAGCCCAGATATTCAGATCTCCTGGGCATACACCAACCCCAGTGCCAATGTGTGGTTACTTTTCAAGCTATTAATTATTCCTCCCCTTTCTAATGTTTCAAAATGGGGCCCCAGCTCTTTGTTCTTTTGATTGATTACCTCACCCATCAGTTCCCCATGGGGCCCAATGGAGAAACCCCTTAAGGATATCTGGGACTTTCCCTTAACCTTGGCCAGATGAAATCTCATTTCAATTGTAGTTCTCATGACTGGATTCTTCCAGCAGGCTTCTGGTGGGGTCTTTCCCTCAGGGGGTTTCCAGGTGAGGTTCCATGTCCATGTGCTTCATGGCCATGTTTTCCTGCCAGGTTCTAGACTCTTCTTCCCATTCCCTAAATTAACTTACCTCTCCAAGTGGGGACTATCTAAAGGTCAGATGGTCCTGAGTCCTGGGAAAAGTTCAGCTGGTTTCTGGGATGTTGTACCACCTACCAACCCTAGAAGGAATCCTGGAGGGTGGTAGGCTATGGGCAGGCCAGGGCTGGGCAGCTAGCTAGGTGATGACCCCACAGATGGATGCCCTTACTTGAACCAGCTGCCAGGAGATTCATAAGTGCTGTGAGCCAATTCAGGCTTCTGGCCACTGCCAGTGGGCACTCACAGGAAGATGACCCCTAACACCAGTATCTTGCTTAGGGCCACATCAAGTGTGATGATGGGGATGAATATCCAGGACATCAGGTGAGAGAACTTTGGGATTTGGTTGACCAGTGTTGGTGGTGCTAGGGAATGGATCTCCAATCTCCTGGCTCTATTGGCCCTCACCAATTTTCTGGTCTTGGTCTTTGGATCCTGGAGGTGCTGTGTGGAATCTGAAGAGCCTGCTGTGGAGAAGTAAAAGAGGTATCACTGTGAAGGCCCACAGCCTCTCAGGTCTCCTTTCCTATCTCACTACACTCACCCCGGTCTGCCTGTCCTGACCCCCAAGTCTTCCTCCTGCTCAACTCTGCTGGCTCCTCCCTGGCTCTAGTGAAAATCTGTGCCAAGTCCTGGATGCATCCTCTCAGGCCCTCAGGGCTCTGTGCACATCTCTCCAGGGCCAGTGTCTTCATCCTGACCAGCCATTTGGCTCCTGAGCAGTTGGTGAGCCACTCACACTCTACTCCCCACATCCCTTCAGTACTCCACACACCCATTCCAGAAACCTACCATCTTGGGAACAGCCTCTGGCTCTCCTGGCATCAATTTTATCCTCTCTTATGCCTTGGGCTCTGGGTGAGCATCCCTTCTGATTCCCTTCAGTATCTCCAATTGCTCTACAAGAAGATCCATTGGGCTTCTCTGCTATTTGGCCAGTATCCTTAGCCACCTGACTGCCTGTGACTGACTGTGGATAAAGAGGAAGACAGTAAGTGACCCCTGACCTATCTCTTAACATGTGGTGGGGAGTTAATCACATGAGGTTCCACACGGAACCAGAAGTGCACAGTGGCCCCACTCAAAGTGCCTGATTTCCTCTAGCTATTCCCTGTCTACAATCACAACTCCCAAGCTCCTGGCCCTTTCCACTACTTTCCACTTGTCTGAGAGAGCTGGCCTCCAGGGCCCCCTGCTTGTTTGCCCAATTATTGCTTACAGGACCACACCCGTGGATTGCTCAGACATGTTGACAGTTGCAATTTCTTGGTGCTCAGTCTACCTGCAAGAGGAAATCTAAGGGCTTTCTAGGACCAGGTAGGGGAAATAGATGGGTGGTCAGAGAAACAACTTGGCATGGGAAATAAAATTTCCCCAATCATTTTCCAATATTTCAGACCTAATATTGATGCTGTAAGATTTCATTTCCCCACCTTTTTTAGTGAAAGTATTACAATGAGGACAATAGAGTCCATCCTGTACCCTTCCTTGGTAATAGGCTCCAATTTTAACTAGCCCACTTGCAATATTTTTCCTTTCAGTTCTTACAGGAATCTGTCAATCTCCAAATTAAGCTGATGATCTTCTGAGACCCATGCATGATTGCTTCATGGGCCATGATGTGATTAGGCACTCTCAAGATGTTATACTTTCCTCGTCATTACAACTCTTTATATGTGAATTTAGGAACCAGGGATGCCAGGTGGCTTACTATGGGAGCAGTGTGGGCAGTGCCTACATGTATATTTCAAAAGATTACATCATACTTTATTGTACATTTCCTGGTGCTTTCTCCTCATGCATTTATGGAATTCCATGTGTCTGTGTACATCTTTCTATATCTATAACTATATCTATATCATCTATATTTATATCTATATATCTATATCTATGGCTATATATATATACACAGACCATCTACAGGGATGTGCAAATGTTTTCTGTAAAACCCACCCAAGTTGTTAATTTGTTTAGGCCTCATGGGTCATGCATACTCTGTCAGTAAGCAGGCATAGAACCATAAATAAACAAGCAAGAGACAGTTGTCGCCTAATAAATATTTATAGAAACAACCAGCAGAGCAGATTGAACCTCAGGGCCATAGTTTGCTGACCTCTGCTTGATCCAAAACACCAAGAATTTAGTTTTTTATTCTAATCTCCTGCTTTCCAGTTTCTCTCATTTGACTCAATCTGATGGTTATAACACAAGCACCTGAGAAATACCAAGAAATCTTTACCATGATAATTTCTTTATATTTTTAACAAACCATAAGCATTCATGCTCAAAGATGGTAACACAAAGTGGGACACAGCCATGAAAAAAGCTAAATGAAAAACCATGACTTGAAAGTAGAATTTATGGGTCAATGACTTGCTTCTTCAAGAAACAGAAAACCCCTGTGAAAATTCTTCCACCAAACAGGAAGATTTGAGGTCTCCCTTTGTTTTACCTTGCTAAAAGCTGCTGGGAGCAATATACCAGAAATTGGTTGGCTGTTATAATGGGAGTTTATTAAGTTAGAAGCTTTCAGTTCTGTGGCTGTGAAAATGTCAACTTCAAGTCATTAAAGATGCTCTCTCAATGAAAGTGGGCTCCTCCAGGCTTACTACTCCTAGCTCAGCTGTGGGTTGTCAGGCTCATCCCTCCACTCTCCTCCAGGCCTCTCTTTCAACCTTTTGATGGCCTCTTTCCATGCCTCTGAGTTTTGCTGATTCCAGGCTCTGGTCTCCAAGTCATCTCCCTCATCCCCTCAGAGTTTCTCTGTCTCTGCTGCTCTTGTCTTTGTCTGTGACTCTTTATTCTTCTGTTTAAAGGACTCCAGTAAGAGGTTTAAGACACCCCATGGGTCCCTTAATATAACCATTCATCTATATTTTGGTTTACTGGCATAGGAATGGGCTCATTTAAAGAACAGGATTTTGGGGGTCCATCAAAAACTCAAAACAGCATTACCTTAAAAAGGAATCCGGTAGGAATAGAGCTGATCTAAGGCTGATCAATTCATAGTCTGCATGATTTCTTCTAGGTCTTTTCACTTTGAGGCTTTTCCTGTGATGCTGACTCCTCTCTTTATCCCATGCTGCCTGCCTGTGTTTTACTCATCACCTGCAGAGGCTTTCTTTTTTTCCTTTTTTTTCTTTTAAATGTTACATTAAAAAAATATGAGATCCTCATATACCCTCCACCTCCCCTACCCCACTCCTCCCACATCAACAACCTCTTCCATCATCATGGCACAGTCACTGCACCTGGTGAATACATTTTGGAGCACTTCTGCACCACATGGACAGTAGTCTTCATTGTAGTCTACACTCTCCCCCATTCCACCCCGTGGGCCATGGCAGGATACACAATGTCCAGCATCTGTCCCTGCAGTACCACCCAGAACAACTCCAAATCCTGAAAATGTACCCACATTATATGTCTCTTCTTCCTTCTCCCAATGATCAGCAGCTACTGTGGCCACTTTCTCCACATCAATATTACAATTTCTTCCTTTACTAATCACAGTAGTTCTCCAGCAGAACACCAGTAAGTCCACTCTAGTCTATACTCTATTCTGTGGACCCTGGGATGGTTAAGTCCAGTTCCAGTCCCCCTCTACATCAAGAGGGGGCTTAGATTCCACATGGATGATGGATGCAATTCTCCTGCTTGCAATTGTAGGCATCCCTGGTTCCCTGGTGTGGTGGTTGATTTTTTTCACCTCCCTGTTAGCTGGCCAGGATAAGTCCAATTAACCAGAGGGTAGGAGTTGGAAGTTGCAGAGGCTTTCTACATCTAGACCACAGACAGAAATTTTCTATTGTATCTTCTCAGACATGAGAAACAACTTTTCAAGACTTCCAGAAGACTGCATTCTACCTGCATCCCCTATATGCTCTTTTGTGTCAATCCCTAACTAGGTCTTGCTTTAGAAAAATTATGTTTCAGGCAAAAACTTGAAGATTTCAAGGAAAATCCCCAGAGATGATCATTGTACACAGTAAAAGATAAAGAAGAAATAGAGCTTTGTAAGGTTAATTTTTTAAGATGAACCCTGAAGACATCCATGGATGAAAGTATTCCCATCAATGAAAATGAGTAACTTCTGAGTCTTTTGCACAATTACATTACTGGTACTACCTGCATTATATTATATTATACTTCCATTATGCTCCTTAAAAAACACACATACATTCACAGATATTATTGCATGGGGCAGGACCAATTTTGGGGATGTTGGTACTTGTTTCATGGGATCAGGATTTTGCTGAGATAAGGGCCATTTTCAGAACTTGGAGTGGTACTGCAGGGACAGTTACTGAACATTGTATGTCCTCCCATGGCCCACTGGGCAGACTGGAGGAGAGTGTAAACTACACTGTGGACCATTGACCATGTGGTGCAGCAGTGCTCAGAGATGTATTCACCAAATGCAATGAATGTCCCGTGATGATGGAGGAGGTTGTTGTTATGGGAGAAGTGGGGTGAGAGGGGTGGGGGCGGGTATATGGGGACCTCATATTTTTTAATGTAACATTAAAAAAATAATTAAAGACAAAATAAAAGAACTCTCAGGAGGCAAGAGTTGGTTTTGTGGTTACTGTAGAGGTAGGGGTCTTCCCTCTGTAAGAGCAGTTACCTGCAGATTCTGTCTGTGGCAGCAGTGACATGCAGATGAAAAACCTTAGGCTCGCAAAGGAGGTGACTTTCCCCAGGCCACATGGACAGGTCTTCAGGATCACATTACATCACATTCTATCTCTCAAGGATTTGACAGATGTCCTCAGAATGACAGCAGATGAGTGGTTTATAGTTTGTGCCTCAAAACAGGAATCAGGGCTTGAAACTGCATGAAAAGTCATCCAGCAACTGGGCAAGGTAGGCTCAGCCACAAACTCATAGGTCTCTGTAGATAAGTATGGAAACAGAGGAGCTCAGAGCAGAGAGCTCTGAGGAGCTCAGACCTGTAGGGAGGTCCCTATAGGTTACCACATCTGGGGTTATCATCTCCTGGGGGACAATAGAGGGTAGTTGTGAAGATTCAGCACAGAATGAGTAGCCCAGCTCCAAATCCAAGCCTGTATCTTTCTTGGACAAATCACTTAGCTACTCTCTGCCTCTGATTTTACATCTAAAATTAGAAGCTAATATAAGTGCCAATCTCCTGGGGTGCTAAGAGAATAGGCATATAGGAATTGCACAGTGATGCTAGGATTCGCTTTATTTCCACATGGGTAAATGGAGGCTCATACACAAAATCTCACAGCAAGTCCATAGCAGATCAAAAACAGAGCTATAAGGGAAGCAGAGTTGGCTCAGTGGATAGGGTCTCCGCCTACCACATGGGAGGTCCGCGGTTCAAACCCCGGGCCTCCTTGATCCATGTGGAGCTGGCCCATGTGCAGTGCTGATGTGCGCAAGGAGTGCCCTGCCACACAGGGGTGTCCCCCGCATAGGGGAGCCCCATGCACAAGGAGTGCACCTCATAAGGAGAGCCACCCAGGACAAAAGAAAGTGCAGCCTGCCCAGGAATGGCACCGCACACAGAGAGCTGACACAAGATGACACAACAAAAAGAAAAGAAACAGATTCCTGGTGCCACTGATAAGGATAGAAGCAGTCACAGAAGAACATACAGTGAATGGACACAGAGCGCAGACAACTGGGGGGGAGGGGGAAGGGGAGAGAAATAAATAAATAAATAAATCTTAAAAAACAAAACAAAACAGAGTTGTAAGAAGGCAGAGAGGAGACCCAAAGTGCTCTCCCATATTTCTGTATATATGGAAGGCATTCTGTAAATGAGACTTGAATAACTGTGTGAATGTGAGGTAGCTGAAAGAAAAGAGGCTTAGGTATAACTCCCAGCATGCCCTGAGCTGTTTGACAGGTAAGAGTTCACTCCACCCAACTTAACATAGATGTGAGTAGTGACATTAGGCCTAGGAGACCTGCCTGTGCACTGACTTTATCAATAACTTCCTTGACAAGTAGTTATCTCTGGGCCTTCCAGTCACCATTTGTACATGGGGAGGAGGCAGATGGACAACACAGCACCAGCACAGTGAAAGGAAGACATTTATGTAGGCCTACTCACCCATGGCTGATCCTTGGATTCTGGATTTGGGTGAGGGTGAATAAATACCCAGTATGCTTGCTCCAGCTCTGGGTTGCTGAGGCTGTGATGAGATAACATGGATCATATCCCCTTGAACATGCTTGTCATACCCAACATGCAGTGCAAGACTCCAGCAAAAGACATTCTTTGTGTTTTGTTCATAATGGGCTCCCCAGGATATGCACTCCACCCTAATGGCCGCATAACTGCAACCTTCTTCATCCAGAGACCAGCCAAGAATTTGCACATCTTAGAGCCCCTCTTTTGCCTGCCTGCATTATTCTTCTCTTAACCCACACACCCATGTTGGATTTGTCTTCAAGACTGTGCCCAGAGCACAACTTCTTCATGTCTTCTACAAACCTTGGCCTTTGAGGTCAGCTTGACAAAGACTATACATAACATCCGTTAATTTGAGTTCCTTTGCTCTGATTCTAACTATAATGAAAGTAATAGGAAAGTTTCATGCCAGGGGGTGATCATATCTGACTTAAATTTAATGTCAAAATTTTCCTAGTGCAGACTAAGAAATGAGACAGAGCTAGGACCCAGACCTGTTGTGTGTGGTATTCTGTTAAGACCTTGAATAAAAGGGGGATATGGTAAAGACAAATGTGTTTATATGGCTAAGAGTCTTCAAAAAAGAGTTGGGAGGTCATCAGAGGAGTCACATTTATGCACAACTCAGTAGGATCCCAGAGACAGTCAAAGTAGATACAACTCCAGGTACTGGTGCTCCTGAGGGCTACAGAGACACACAGTTTCTATGGTCATGACATTTGACTCTGGAGTTCAGTACCTTGTCAGTTGATCCTACTTTGGAGTTTGTGTTCCTGAGTGTGATGGAGTTGGACTCAGACGTGACCCTTCTATGCATGCCTCTGCTGAATGTGTCACTTTTGCTGAATGTGTTATTGGTGCTCGCGTTGATGTACCCTCAGGAGGCTTGAATCTCTGGACTGGCCATGTACCAGTTGGGCCCTGAGCCTCAGCAGAGTTGCAGCTCCTACTCTCTGGTTCATTGGATTTACCCAGGTCAGCTGGCAGGGAGGTGAAGATGGTCAACCACCACACTGGGGAGCCAAGAGTGACTACAACTCCAAGTAGGAGAGTTGCATCCATCAACCATGTGGAATCTAAGCCCCCTCTTGATATAGAGGTGGAGTTGACATCACCATCCCAGGGTCCACAGGATGGAGGAATAAAATATGGATTAGAGTGGACTTACTGGTATTCTATTATAGAACTGTTGTGACTAGTAATGGAAGAAACCGTATGAAAAGTGGAGAAAGTGGCCACAGTAGTTACTGAGGGCAGGGAGAGGGAAGAGGCGATGTGATGTGGGGGCATTTTTGGGACTTGGAGTTAACCTATATGATATTACAGGGACAGATGCTAGGCATTATATATCCTGCCATAACCCACTGAATGTACTGGGGAAGAGTGCAAACTACAATGTAAACTATAATCCATGCAGTGCAGCAGTGATCCAGAATGTATTCACCAAATACAATGAATGTGCCACAATGTACACATATTTTTAATGTAACATTTTTATGATATATGTATCTTCAAAAAATACATTAAAAAGTTTTTAAAAATGAAACACTCCTTCTTATAATTCTTCTATCAATGCATTTCTTTTTACCTATTGGGACACCAGTCCATGCCTTTTACAGTTAATATCTCACATACACTTGAAGACCCAGGAATTAGAAGCTAGAATGTTCCCCATTGGGGAGACTGGGGAAATGCTGAGAGATAAAATGCCAAGACCAGGATAAAAAAATTGATAATAAGTTGTAGTCTGGTTTGAATCTAGCTGTCTCTTTATGCCAGCAGTCCTGTCTGTGCCCAGCCTTTCTCCTGTAGCTGTGGGGAGGAATATGTTGGTGAAACTCTACCCAGTTTAAAGGATGACATGGTTGAAGAGATGAGTAACCAGCAGTCCTGATGGGACTTCATGTAGATCTGTCAGGTAATGGTGGTGACCTCACTTCCTTGGAGAAAGAGGGCAACAGAATTTGGAACCCTTATAACCAGTCACTGAGATTCCACAGACAGCCTCCTACCCAGCTTAATCAGCCAGAGATGCTCAAGAGAGCAAGATGTTCTCTTGCTGCATTCCTAGGTCCAGAAGTACTGGCCTCAGGAACACTGGGAACAAGACCATTTTACATAGATGTAGATACTGGTTCAGTCCTCAACCATGAAACCACTGGCCATTGACCAGGAGATTCCCAAAGGTAACATAGTGGGCCCAGGGTCATCCAACTCAAGTCATGCCACTACTTCCACCCTACCTGGGCATTCTCAAGTCCCCCCTCCTTTCAGTGTTCAGGAGGCATGAGAGAAAAAAAACATCTTGGTCAGGAGCGGGTTGTCAGGATTTGGAAACATGAGCCCTTTCGTTTTACATCTTAGGTCATGCGCAGCTGGTGGGAAGGCAAGTGGTGGTGGGGGAGGTAATGGTCATTATAAATGTTAGACCTGGGGCCCATTTCAAGTGGACTGGTGGTGTATTCCAACACCCTTCTGTGCCTAATCTGTGTCATAGAGATCATGTGGTGTGCTTACCCTGTAGTGATCACCTCCAGCCTGGCTATTGGGCACTGTGTTTACAAAGCTCCACCCAGAAGGTCAGCAAGGAGCAGCTCATGACTACATGCCAACACTGCATCCAGGTGAGAGAATGTGGGGTGCAGCCTCCACACCAGGATCCTGAGAAACCTGGGTAAAGCCAGAGGGCCCAGATCCTACCTGGTGCTTTCCTCTGGTGTCCTCCCACAGATTTGCCATCTGTGTGACCCAGAATCTCACTCCAAAAGCCTTCTGAGCCTCCATCTCTCACTGCCCCACCACTCTGGGTAGCTCTGTTCTTGGCCAGGTAGAAAGTCACTTTTCACATATTTGTGTGAAAAGTGAATCTATATATATTTTTGGAATCTCATATATATATATTTAAGATAGATTTATTATTTATTTCTCTCCCCACCCCCCACCCTGGTTGTCTGCTCTCTGTGTCTGTTTCTTTGTCTTCTTCTTTGTCCGCTTCTGTTGTTGTCAGCGGCACGGGAATCTGTGTCTCTTTTTGTTGCATCATCTTGTTGTGTCAGCTCTCTGTGTGTGCGGCGCCATTCTTGGGCAGGCTGCACTTTCTTTCATGCTGGGCAGCTCTCCTTATGGGGCGCACTCCTTGCGCATGGGGCTCCCCTATGTGGGGGACACCCCTTCATGGCACAGCACTCCTTGCACGCATCAGCACTGCACATGGGCCAGCTGCACTCAGGTCAAGGAGGCCCGGAGTTTGAACCACAGACCTCCCATGTGGTAGGCAGCCAAGTCCACCGCCCTCATATATTTTTAATGTAACATTTTTTGTGATCTATGTATTTTTTAAAAAGGCAATTAAATTTAAAAATTAAGTAAAAAAATCTGTGAAAAGAAAAAGAAAAAAATTAATAGAATGGGTTAGAGGGAAAGTACACCAAATGTAAGGTATGGTTACAGTTAATGGTAATATTTTGATGATATTCTTTTATAATTTGTAACAAATGTTTCACAACAATGCAAGGTGTTAGTAGTAGGGTGATATATGGTACCCCTCTAGGATGTTATGCATGTTTGTTTTGTAAGTTCACATTTATTTTTATATACATTTATTTTTATGTATGTTCATTTATAAGTGTATACTTCAATAAAATTTTTAAAGGAAAATATATATTAAAAAAAGAGATGCCAATATTGTTTTGTCACTGAAGTCAAGGTTACCTTTGCATTGTCTATTGTCACTTCCAGAACCCAGGTGTTCCCTGGAGCAGTTGACTGGACTGTTGGACTGTCCTTCATACCTTCTCTAAGCCATATAGATCTTCATGTCTCAAGATTGGTTTTGACTCTTAAGGAAAGGGGTTCATATTATGACATAAAGAGCATCGCTTTATGATATGTGTGTGCAAAATGCACTCTCACATAACACATCCCCTTGATCTATCCAGACTAGGAATAGTGGCCTGATTCAGTTGAATAATATTCCAGAAGGGAGGCTACATATAGCAGCAGCTCAGCCTCTCCTTGCTCTCAGATTTTGAAGGGATTCTATTCTGGGGCCACTTCCCCCGTGCTGCAGGAACAGCTTACATATGTCCTAATGATCTTTTCCCCACCCTGCATGCCAGGATAGACGTTCAGAAATGTGATGGCTGAATCACACACATGCATAGAGAAATTTAACAGCTTGAACCACAGAACTTCCAAAAGACTGCAATGGTTCAGCATCCTGCATCCTTCAGGCCTGGCGGTTAACATTCTCTTTTATTCTGGTCAAACTTGTGTTGGGTAGAAATGGCACTACATGGGTGCTTTTGCATTGCAATTGTCCTGTGAAAGGTGGAGCCCCAACAACCAGCCATTTAGGCTTGCTCTTCCCTGAGGCTTCTGTTAAGATACTCAGCCCTGCAGGATTCTTTCTCCCAACTGGAAACTCCTGGAATTTGCCCATTTGTTGGAGCAGGGTTCACCATGGCTATAAATTCTCAGAAGTTCCTTTAATTCAAAAGACAGAAAAATCAGTGTGTTGTTTGGAAATCAAAGGTGTTCTCATAATTCTGACTTTTCCTTACACTGCATCTAAACTGGATGCGAAAAGACTGTTTCCCTCCATGTCTGGAGCAGACCATGCCTCCCGTTGTATTGAGGGAATATTACATGACCCAGCCTGAATGGCTCTGCGTTCTGACCTGTGTAACCCTGAGCAGTCACTTGAGGTTTCCTTAACTCTGAAAGGGGATGATTTGTGAGGATTCATGAGGACCATGGTCTTTCTAGTCAGTGAAACAGGGAGGTCCTATGGCTCATCAAATAACAGAATGACAGGAAGGGTGTAATAATTTAATTATTACCTCATGTAATTTCTACTTTTGAGGCCAGGAACTGTTCTCCTGCAGATACTCAAGCCTCACTTCTTGCCTCAAGGTACAGAGGACTTAAGCAAAGATAATCTGTATTGCCCCACTCTTCTAGTGTTCATGAGGAAAATGCTGACCATGTGTTCCTGGTCCCTTTTCCAGTGTGGAAACAAGTTAGCACCAAAGAGGACCCAGAACAGCCCATGTACACTGACAAGATGGGCACTAGGGAGAAGCTTAAAGAGCCCCTGGTACCTGCAATCCTGGAGGGTGACCTAGCCTACTAAACATCTTCGTGACAAATTACTGGGCCTTCAACTCCACCAAACAGGTGCTGGACCAGCTGTTTATAAGGTGATCACCTGTCCCTCCTGCATAGTGATGGCTCTGCCATTCACCAGCTGTGTATCTGGGGAAATTCATTGTAACCTTTATTTATTTTTTTTTAAGACTAAACTCTTTTTTTTTTTTTTAAGATTTATTTATTTATTTCTCTCCCCTTCCCCCCCACCCCAGTTGTCTGTTCTCTGTCTATTTGCTGCATCTTCTTCTTTGTCTGCTTTTGTTGTTGTCAGTGGCAGGGGAATCTGTGTTTCTTTTTGTTGCATCATCTTCATGTGTGCGGCACCATTCCTGGGCAGGTTGCACTTTCTTTTGCGCTGGGCGGCTCTCCTTACGGGGCACACTCTTTGCGCATGGGGCTCCCCTACAGGGGGGACACCCCTGCATGGCATGGCACTCCCTGCACGCATCAGCACTGTGCATGGGCCAGCTTCACATGGGTCAAGGAGGCCCGGGTTTGAACCACAGACCTCCCATGTGGTAGACGGATTCCCTAACCACTGGGCCAAATCCGCTGCCCATTGTAACCTTTAGCCTCCGTTTGCTCCTCTGAAAGACAGGTGGTAGCAAGAACAAATTCCCAGAGTCCTCATAATGACTAAAAAGGATTGAGCTATTGAAGGTACTTCCTTGTGCCTGTTCTGCAGAAAGGGCAGTCATGGTGATGATGGCTTTTCCACATGTAGTAATTTCCTCTCCACCTGAAGAAGCTCTGCCTTAAAGTGACCTTTGGAAACCTGAGTTTCCATTGAACGGGAGTTTGAGATTCCACCTCTGTAAGATCTGTAGTTGAAGCAGCCTGAACCAGGATGACTGGCAGCTGGCCGAGGAACCAGGGGCCACTTTACTTTTCAGGGATGGAGCTGCTCCAGTCTCCTTCATTCTGCAAATATCTAGGAAGTGTCTCCTATATGCAGGCACTTTTTAAGGCCATTAACTGACTTCACTGAACAAAGCTGGAAAAGTCCCTGCATACCAGGGATTGCCTTATAGTTGTATAGTCAGGCAGCTCCAATGGACAACAGCAATAGGACATGTACCCAGGTATTTATAGGTGGCAGTCTAATGTCTCCTCCAGAAACAGAGATGAATGAACTTTTGGTGATGGGCCTGGAGAATGCCAGGAATATCTGAAAAGGGGAGTGAGCTCTAGTTGAGGAGTGAGGGACTCCTTTGTCCCAGATAGGATGGGGAGTATAGGGTTTGTGGCAGGAGGAATGGAGCAGAACCCTGGCTCCCATGATTCCCACTGAAAAATACAGCAGGGGTCAATTCTCTGCAGTAGGACAGAGCATAAAGAGAATTGTGGAAGCGTTCTAGTGCACAGGGTGCAGAGGGCACCCTGAAGGCCCTGAGCCTACTGAGAACCCATCCCAGATCTGCCTGCCCCTCCAGCCAACCATATGCAGGGACCCAGATCTGAAGGTGTTGTGAATAGCAGCTCACAAATCTGCCTCAATACTTAGTCCTTTGAAACTAGATGCCAGAGAGCTGGGGTGGGCTGAGCCCATGCCCTTTGGAAGGACAGTGTCAGGGATAATAAGAGCCTCAAACATGGATTGCAGGTGAAAAGGAATAACTTCAGTGCATGAATAACAGATTGGTGGGTTATGAGGGATCAGGACTTGCTGCGGCAGGACAGGATCTTGTCCCTTATGGATCAGATTTTTATGAGGCTCTGACTGTGTGCCAGTGTTGTGCAATTAGCAGAACAGACAAAATACCTCTGTCCTAATGGAGGTTATGTTCCAGTGGGTGGGAACTGAGGGGAGAGGTATGTCTGGCTTTTATGACTTAGGGCTCTGTCACAAGACAGTGGTCATAAGAGGTCCATGTAGCAGCAATGGCCATTCCTCTCACTCTGTTGTTCACCCACCCCAGCACTATCTCCTGCACCCTGTGCATCTGGCTGGGTAGATACCTAGAGAATTTCTTAGATCTCCCAGATTTTCCAGCCTCAAGCACCTGGTGGCCTTTGCACAGGTCAGTCTGCTAGGGTCTGCCCTGGATGCTCAAAGCCCAACCATGTTCCACCTCAGATCTGTTTGCCCCTCCACTCCAAAACATGCCAGAGTCTCAGGACTGGAGGTCTCATGAGATAGCTCATAAATCTTCCTCAATACTCAGACCTGTGAACCTAGCTGCTGGGGGCTGTGCCCATACCCCTTGAGAGTCCAGTGTCAGGGGAAAGAAGAGCACCAAACATGGATTGTAGAAGATAAGGCATGACCTCAGTGCATAAACAACAGATTAAAGGGCCATGAAGGACCACGGCAGGCTGTGGCAGGAGGACAGGCTTTTGTCCCACATGGGTCAGATTTTTATGAAGCTCAAACTGTGTACCAGTGTTGTGTAATTAGCAGAGCAGATGGAATACCTCCCTGTCTCATGGTGGTCATGTTCCAGTAGAAGGGGACCCAGGGAAGACAGAGAAATATATCTGGCTTCTCTAGCATGGGGCTCTGCTATGGTAGAGAGGTCATCAGAGGGCAGTGTGGCAGCAATGACCATTCCTCTCACTCTGCTGCTCACCCAAACCAGGACCACCTCCTGCATCCTGTGCATCTGGCTGGATGTATACCAAGAGGATTTCTTTGAGCTCCCAGACATTCACAAGCAGCTGGTGGCCTTTGCACAGGTCAGGCTGCCTGGGTCTGCCCTGCATAGCTGTGCTCAAGTTTGCCTTTCTCAGCTGGAGCCCATGGATATCAGTGAGACAGAGATAAAGTGTGAGGAGCCCTGGGGCTGAGTGCACATTAGCCTGCAGGGAAGGTGATGGGACTGGGTCACACAAGGAAAAACCCCCAGAGCTTGCTTTTGTGCCTGGAATAAAGAGTAATTCAGACCACTAACCTGGGGGCTTGCAATCTGGGAAGATTTCCTGGGGGTGGCATGGTTGTTTGGGGCTGCTAAAACAGACAGTCCAATCATTCTTATATTTGGGAAAGCCCACAGAAAGCCATTTATATTGCTGCATTTTCATTTTCCTGCTCTGTCAAACCCAGAATTACAAACCACCACAGAGTCACTGCCAGAACCATTTTCATCACTGGCACCAGACATCATGCCTACTTTAGAGCCGCAGGCACCCCCTCACTATCTCCAGTGCTACCTCCAAAGGTTGCATTATCACTGGCTTAAGAGCTAGAGTCTGTGATATCACCAGTTGTAACATCATTTACAGATATGTCAGAAGCTCGATGCCACCTATACTACCACAAGCAGTTTCAGTTATTGATGGCTTCTAATCTGGAGCCATCCATTTCAACAGCAAAAGAATGATGTCCAGGGCTGGAGGCATCTCCATTGCCACCTCCACTGTCACTCCCAGAAGTTCTGTCTTTGACATCTAAAGAGTTAGAGTTAGTTACTCACTACCAGTAGTAACAGATGAAGAGCTGGAGATAATCCTGATGCCACCTCCACTGCCTCCACTGAATTTGAAGTCCATAGCACCCTTACCTTCACTTTAAGAGCCTTTCTGCTCTTCACTTGTGACTCTTGAGTTTGGTCTGAGTGAGGTGAAGTCTCACTTCCTGAAATTCCCTCTTAAGCTGGCGGAAGAAAAGATGACTCTGATGGATGTGGAGAACACCTGGGCTCAGCAGGGTGAAGCTTGGGAGACCTTCTCTGAAATCTGATCTCACTGACTTTCCATACACTGAACTGGTGTCCAATGACATGAGTTGAAATGACATCCACCATTTTCCAACTTGATAGCATTTGTAATTTTCTAATTCTTAAGGCTTCTTGTTCCCCACTTTTTGAGTAGATTGTAGGAGACTAGCCATAGAGATATAACAAATGGGTCTTGTCAGGGGCCTGGCCCTTTGGGAGGCAGAGGAGAGATATCAGATGCAGGCTGTTCCAAGATTCATGCACCCATCTGTCCAGGAGGCCTCCAAAGCCTCAAAATGTATTAGACACAAAGGTATTGGACAAGAGGGCTGGCATCCACACAAAGTCCTTGGTTGTACCCTGAGACAGGATAGATATCTGACCAAAAGAGAGGCAGAAGAAGAACTATCAGGAAGGGCAGAAACTGAAACTGCATTGTGTGGGGTATAGCTCCTATCCAGTGCATGGCAGGAGTGAGGATGGACTTGAGGAAGATATGGTTCTCACTTCTCTGCAGGCATAGGATCCTGGTTCTCACATGTACTGGGCAACCTGAAGGGGCAGAGAATCAAACCAGGGACATCCACCAGGATCAAGCCATACCCTCAGCCTTCAGAGCTGCAGATGAGAACACTGTTCCTTTTGACCCCTTCACCATCCCAAGACCCTCCCTGTCTACTGGCACAGTTCTTCCTGTGTCCACACCTGTGCACTCCAGTCATGTCCCTGAAGTAGTGCACTTACTTCCTACCTATGTTCCATCCTTAGTTTGAGCTAATGTCCTCCCTGTGTCACCTGCACAGCCCAAGGTGTGCCCCTGAGGGCTCCCATGGCATCAGCATATTCCAGGATATGAGAGGCCATCTTAGGCCTCTTAGTTACTTTGTCCTTCCGCAGGAGTGCCAACTCCTCAGGAACTTCTCTTTCCTACATGCCATCCTTTATGTCCTTCAGGGCAACTCAATCCACCATCAGGTGAAGAACTGAGAGGAAGTTTCCAGGTGGGCTGACCTCTCACACCACAGTAGCCACAGGGGGACCAGGGACCTATCCAAAGGTGGGCATTGTACCTCAGTGGCCTTGGCCCTCCTGAGAGCCAGTGCTTTCAGGGACCATGATCTCCTCTAGGGTGGAGCTTTCAGTCTCCATCTGACATGATGGCAGTAGTTCTTCCTAAGCAGAGGTGGATCACACTACCTGTCAGGTACAGAGCTGAGCCACATGGGACCTTCCAAGTGTTTGCTATAAGGCCCCACAATATTTTGTCCCATTGAAATAAAAATTGGTAGAAAGTTACTCAGGTGTCATGGCATGGGATTGACAGTTGTGCCACCTGAGAGCTCACCCATCTGTACCCTGTGACCTGGAAGGCTTGGAGTCACCTAGATTCATAAACACTCATGTAGGCAGTTAGAATTCTTGGGTCCAAAACCACATAGATTTTCTCTCTCATCACTTGTCATCAGTCCCCGACTTTTCCTTTCCTTCTCCTCACTGAAGGAAGAGCACCAGTAAATTCCAAACTATAAAGAACATCTCACTGAGCAGGGATCTGCTAATCCAAGTACAGTTGATGCAAGGGCTGCAGTCAGGGAAATTTTCAGAGAAAACTTCTTTGAAAAAATCCAGTCTTGTCATGTCTGGACCAAGAGTAAGAGGAGTCTTTTGGCCATGCACAGCTGGGGAGCATGGGGGCAGTAGGCCCTGGTCATCAGACGTGCTGACAGCAATTGGCCTTTTCCAAGAGCACATGCTGAACCAGTAGATTTAACAGGTCTCTTTCGCATGGAGAAGATTTTCAGCCTGGGCCCTTTTCACCAGTGACATATTTCCAGATGATTTTGAGAATTATTTGGGAAAATTGTGAATCATGGTGACTCATGTAAAACAAAAAAACAGGAAGCAAAATATTGATGCCCAGTGCTGCTGGCAGTCTCTGTCTTACCTGGATGGTCAGAGCTGATACATCTGGAGACTCATTACTGAGTAGATGAGAGAAAGTTCACTGCAAAAGGAACTTCATTAGTGGCCATTTGGGGTAGGAGAAGCATTTGGCATGGACTTGGGAAGAGATTGTGGGGCACAGACTCCAGGGGTTGGGGCAAGAAGTGCTCCTCAACTCAGTTTCTGGAGACACTGATTCTCTCTCCCTCCATGGCTCTCCTTGCAGCTTTCCTACCTGTAAACTCTGAGGGCAGGTTAACTGAAGCCTGGTCAGTGGCCATCAATGGTGAGGTGACTTCAGTTTGGACAGGGCCTGACACTGAGATGGTGGAGCCAATGATGCCTCCAATTCCCCCATGTGGCCAGGGGCAAGGCACTGCCCTCTTAGGCCTATGTCTCCTCATCTGAAAATGGAGTGGTGACAAACTGTGGAACCTTCTTCATGGAGACAGAAGAGGTTCAAGGGAGGACAGAAATGTTGGTGTGCCTTCTCATGGCTCCAAGTTGGAGAATGTGCTTCAGAGAGCACCACAATAACAGGATGTAGCCCTGAGTCTTCATGGGTGCAGTTCTCATCTAAACTTACAGATGAGCCTCAAGGCTCAGGGAAACCAAGCAACTCACCCAAGTCACATACCCAGAAATATCTGGAATACACATATCCAAACAGAGCTCATGGCTGATGAGAGAAGCATTTCTGCCAATCGAGTTGAGCAGCCTACCTAAGTCCCCAGTACAGGCAGTAGGGTCAATTGGGTAAGGGGAGGATGGCCTCACTGACCTCATTCTAAACCCTGAAAGGGGTGAACCTCCAAGGATTCTACCCTGGTATTGAAGCCAAAGAAAGCCCAGCAGGTGCAGCCAACAGGAGAGGGTGAGTGTGATTGTGGCCAGAATGGGTAGGTGCGGCTGGGCTCCAAGACATCACAAGGGACCCATTTACTACATAACTAGAAGTGATATTTGGGTCCTTGGGGCTTGGAGGAGTACTAAGGGAGAGGTGGTAAAGATTCACAGATTCACCCAGTGGGAGTTCTTCATGGGGGCTATGAATGTGTCTGGGGATTTTCCACACCTGATGTCACACATTGTCATTCAGGATACTTTTCCCTACCTGGGGACATTCCTCAGGGAACTGGCCATGTGGGACTTACCTCTCCAGGACCATCTGGATGTGAGTGGCCTGGGGTGGAGCTAAGACAGAGAGCCTTCAGTTCTCAGCAATGGGCAGCCCTGTGAGCTGTATGTGTCAGGTCCACTTTCTGGAAAAGTAAATAGACACATCCCTTTCATGCCTGTAGGCATCAGTGCAAGCATAGGGTGTGGGGTTGGGGACAAAGTGAGAGACCCACCTAGTCAGGACATTAATTCATCTGCCCTCTCCTTTTTTAAGGGTAGAGATTGATTTAAAAAAATAAAGCACATAATATAAACCCCATAAGCTATAAGTTATATCATAAAATGAAGTTTGATTATGTAGGTTGGTTTTGTTCATTGTGTACTCCTACTCATGACCATAGTGCCAGGACAATGTTTCATTTCTCAATAAATATTTGTTAAGGGAATGGACCAATGAATGAATTTACATAGTATATTATCAATAAATTAATGATCAAAAATATTTTCTTAATTTAATATCAATACCTTAGCTGAAATTCAAGTACTTTATAATAAAATTGTGGAGGTCTAAGTTAAGTTTCATTAACTTTCGAAGCATGGGAACTTTATAAAAAAGAATATTGTAAATAAAATGTTATAGAAAGTCAAAAAAATAAATAAAGAGATAAGGTAGATCTGCAGCACTGGGGTGGGCTAGAAGGTGGTATCTGGGAGCTTTTCCTGGAGGAGGAGATGTGTGACTCCTGTTCTAACAGGTAAGTCTTGGGTGAGAGTGCAGTTGATGAGAGGGTCCCATATGAGCAAAGACCCCAACACTGTCAGCAGCCTGTGTCCTGCCCAGCAGACCAATCCAGGCCTTTCTATCTGCTCCTTCCCTCTCATCCCAAGAATATCAGATCCTTTCACAGATCCAAGCCCTGCAGCCAAGCTGCACCTATGACCACCTGGTGCCTGATGAGCAGTTTCATTCCTGGTTTGGGTGAATGAAGCAACTCAGCAAGACTGAAAGGTAAGGGCAAGGCAGGAAGTGGACAATAGCACTGTTAACATTCCCTTTCACCCAAGGCCAGAGAGCCTGTAGCCAGGGCTATTGGTCACCATCAGTCCCATGGCCTGGAGACCCCTGAGGCACTGGGACTTCTACTTCAGATGAGACTCTGGGAGAGAACCCTGAGGTGTCTTCTGGTAATCTGACAGCAGATACCTGCCCTGTAGCTACCATCTGTCTTGTGAATTGGGCCCCCATCTCTGTCAACCAGCAACATACTCCAGGCCAAAAACCTCCCACATCTGTTCCCTATCCAGGGCAGGCAAGGACAGCTGACTCAGGGCTCAGTGTCACTTCAGTCTAGGAGAGGGCTTAGAGAATCAGTAGTTTAGTGTCAGGGTCCCTGCTCCACTGCTGACCAGCTTGTAACAGGATTCAATCTCCCATGATTCTAGGAATCACTTGCCCTTGAAGAAAATGGGTGATGCTGAGTGATCTCTCCAGTGGCTGTTACCCATAGCCCCTGTGGACTGAAGGAAGAGTACATGGCAGGTGACCTGCAGCCCAGAGGGCAGTGGGAGCATGCAAGTGTGGATGGAGTCTTCCAGGAGGATTCAGGTGTGCCATCCTTCCTTCCAGCCATCAGGGACCCAGCACTGAGCCCAGAGTAATGGCACCTCCCACTACAGTGTTCAGCTCCAGCATACACCAACCCAAGCAGTGGGGATGCAGCTGCCTCACTCCCCATATACATGACCAATACATCCAGCCATGATCAGGAAATCCACATAGGCCTTGACCCTGAGTCCCCTGATGGACAGGAGAAGGTACTTGCCCACAGCTCTTCCTTGAGGAGGATGATCCCTTGGTTATCCCTTCCCAGTTCCCATGTTAACTTGCCCACACCCACAAAAAGGGTGGAGGAGTCCCAATTTGAAAGACAGCTCCTTGAAACCCCCTAGAGACCATTGCCAGTCTGGGGTGTCCTCCAGGCTCCAGGGCTTCTCCTGACCTTGCTGTCTTCCACAGTTTAGGAAAATGACCTATTGCTTCATGCCTGAAGTTACCCAGAGTCACCTCCGCCTCCAGCAGTATCTCCTCCTCTTCTGCCAGCCCCATGCCTTGGGTCACACTACACACCCCCAAACTCTCTGGCCTGGGGTTGCTCTACAACAAGCAGAGCATGACTCTTACATCATCCATGTCAGCTTGGACATGTTCAATATCAATATTTGCAAGAGCATCCTGGTAGGCCAGACAGGTATTAAACCCCTGGATCCCCTCAGGCAGTAAATGAGGAATGATTGATATGTGCCCTCCTACCTTTTGGAGCTGCCATGCTAGTGGATAGGGAAGGACAGACAATCAGATCTGGAAGGAGCAAAGACTGTGGGCACAAGTATGGTCAGGACTGAGGATGGTAGATGGAGATTTAAGCTTCTACCTTGAAGTCAGATAGCTTGGGATGACCTCCCTGGGGCATCCCATGAGAGAAAAGAAGGAAGAAGACAGCCTGGAAAGCCCCAAGTAAAGCATGTGCCTGGCCTATCTGAGGAGCAGTAAGGAGGCCAGATGTGAAAGGCAGGGTATAGGGTGTGAAGTGAGAACAGAGAGGAGACAGGGACTGGGTCACATTGGGCCCTTGTGGGGGAGGCCAGGAAAACCAGATGTTGACATCTGGGCACAGAGAGCATGGACTGTCCTAGGATGGTGTTGGTGAGGGGACCTGCTCTTGGATAGATCTGGAGATTGACCCACCCCAATCCCCCCACCTACATACTGGTTGAGGTGCCATGTTGTGCACCTGCCTAGCACTGCACTTCTCTGGTTTCCTGGAGCTAAGAAGGTGGTAACTGAACTATGACTTGTATGCCTCTTCATCTGAGCTTTGCCTGTGCCCAGGCACTTAGGATGAGACAGGTGAGGTCTGTCACTTGCCCCAGTACAGGCCCAATGCATAGTAACCACATGGACATCCAGCTACTCCTCCTCCCTGACATTCAGGCTTGGACTAGATGTCTGTTCTTGGTGTTCACTCATATTGTCATCCTGGAGAAGCATGTTCCAGGTTGCAAATCCCAAAGGCAATGAGATGCCTGGGGTATAATGGGAGGAGGTAACCTGTCTAGGCTGCCCACATTCATCTCCTACACCTCCTTTATGGTGTCCCCATGTCCATGGGGCCCTTGAAGGCCATAGGAGCTGTGGAGGCTGAGAACACAAGGCAAAGGGCTCAGCCTTCAGTAGAAGGAGCTGTGAGACAGAGAGGTAGTTCTTAATGGAGATGGGGGCTTGAAAGATTGGGAAAAAAAAACCCTCATTCCTGGAGGTCTTCCAGGGAAACATAAAAACTCAGTGAGTCTCCTATTCACCCAACCCTGCCTGGAGGCTTGGAGCCCTGTTCTCAGTACTGACACAGCCCCAAAGGCATTCTATATGCTGCCCTTGAAAGAGCCAGCTCCAGGATCCAAGTCCTGATGGCCTGTCCTCTGACACTCCCCAACTGACCTGCTAAGATAGGACTCTGGCCATGTTCTGCAAGGCCATAGAGAAGCACAACCTGAGGGGTGATGATCCAGAGGACTACAAGCTGGTAAAATTGATAGCGAAGGATGGAAGTAAGTCAGAGGGCTCATAGGAGAGGGCAAAAGGGAGGCAGTGGCTTCAGCACCATAATCCAGTCCCCATGACTGAAGCTGTCTACTGCAGAAAAGCCAACTGGATGGTGATCAGTGTCTTGTACATGTCTTCATCTGTCCTGAGGAGGCCCTTAGTGCCCACAGCATATTTTCCTTTTGGAATTCATCTCCCATAGTTATACCCTCCCTGGACATGACCCAGGCAGTGAGGAACCTAGTTGAAAGTTGTCACCCTTCAGGAACCATGAAAAAGGCCTTCTCCACTTGGTCATTGGCCATGTGACCAAGCACACAGGTCCCCTTGTAGGGTGCCCTCTGGCCAGGATGTGATGTGTTGTATATCCATAACTATCATGACAGCTGTGGGCACAATAACAAATATTAAAATCCATTCATGGTGAAGCAGATTTGGCTCAACAGATAGACTGTCTGCCTACCACATGGGAGTTCCAGGGTTCAAACCCAGGGCCTCCTGATCCATGTGATAAGCTGGCCCATGCGCAATGCTGATGCATGCAAGGAGTGCAATGTCATGCAGGGGTGTCCCCCATGTAGGGGAGCCCCATGCACAAGCAGTGAGACCCATAAGGAAAGTCACCCAGTGTGAAAAAAGTTCAGCCTGCCCAGGAGTGGTGCCACACACATGGAGAGCTGACACAGGAAGATGATGCAACAAAAAGAAACAGATTCCTGGTGCTGCTGACAAGAATACAAGTGGACACAGAACAACACACAGTGAATGGACACAGCAAACAACTGGGGGGCAGGGAAGGGGAGAGAAATAAATTTAAAAAAATAAATCTTAAAAAATCCAATCGTGTATGATGCTAAAAACAAAGCAAAATCACCTTAAACCTTTGGACCCTCTGGGGTGCCAAGTCAGTATTCACAGGATAGACATAAAGCCAGACAGTCTGGGGTCTGGGTCCATGGGTCAGTTACTTTTGACTTTTGTACCTGTTTCTCAACCCCAGTGGATGAGGAAAACAGTCAGTGTGAGAGCACATTATATGTCCCTCTGTAGAAAGGATAACTATTTCTTTGCGGTGAGCTGATCATAATCTCTCAAGCATTAACTTTGAGTAACATTCCTAACACCCTAAAAGTTGTTTTAGGGTGTTAGATGGCCAGGGTGGGTGGGACCACATCCTAGAGAAAAGAAATACTGAGGCCCAGAGGTGATAAGAAGCTAGGAAAAGAGGCAGTGATTCATGATCCAGCATTGCGTTATACTAGGCTCTAGACCAGAGGAGGCAGGTGGAAAATAGAATCAGAAAGGAAGCCCTTGGTCATTCTCATGTACTCCAAAGAGTAGAGGCTTCCCTGGCTCCCTGCCAAAGAGGTCTGGCCTTGGCCTGCTACTTACTGGGCTTCAGCAGCATTGTACCAAGAAGTACATGATTCAGGAGACATGTCTGCATTCTAAAAGGTTTATCCCAACACCAAGAGGGGTCCTTGGTGGTTGTAGATCTGGATTGAGTGACTCTTGTCTTTGGCTCTGACTGGTCCTCATGGAAACCAGAAAAGGTGGGGTAGTCTGTGGTCCCCAGTATCACAGTAGGTCACCCCTTTGTCCATCTACACCAGAGCTGAAGAACACTGACAGTGCCAATATCTGTTACTCAATGGACTCATCAGGAAGCTATCATTTCCTCCTGGCCAAGTGGACCTTTCTCACAGGGATCAACATCGATAAAGGAGCCTGCTCAACCATTCTCTTCACAGGAATAAGAAAGGACTCATGTTTCCAAACAAGAAAGTACTAAGAGGTCCTGGTGCTTGCCAATCTCAGGGTCACCTTTCTTGGTCTAACCAGTCATGAGGGTTAGTCATCCCAAACTAGAATATATCAAGCCAGGTGAGCCCTTCTTCCCAGCCAGCCAGCCTGGGTCTACCTCTGATTCCAGTTTCACCCTTGAACCTCTCCTGCTGCCTGGCATGACCCTGTACCTTAACAGGCTGTCTTGGACTCCAGTGGACTACTTGCTACATTGGGGCACTGCATTCTCCTTGGACCCATGAGCACCCACCCATGACATTCCCAGGAGTCCTGTCCTGGCCTTGCCAAACTTTAGCCATTCTAAGTTGGACCAAACATTCTTTCATCAGAACCTAAGAGGAGAGACTTCTGTGCCCACTCTCAACATAGTCCCTCATCCCAGGGGAATAAGGGAGAGGTTGTTTCTACTCAGCCAAAGATTCAATGACTGAGGTATGAAGGGCCCTACCAGGCCCATGCATGTCAAATCTCAAGTCCAGCATAAGCCACAAGCCACTGCTTCCTGGTTTTATGGGACCACATGAGACAGGATTTATGGAAGGGTATATTTGAGGGAATGAGATAATTTTTGAAATTTTTAATATAAAAACAAAAAAGTACCCATTGTGTAGGTGTAATAATTATTTTTTATAAATAGCAAATCATATACTTGAAAATCATATTAAGTCATTTTCAACTCCAGCCAGGAGTTGAGGTTTTCATTCTTTCTTGTATTGTGTTGATTTGAAATAGCTACTGGCTCTCACATGGTCCTTCAAGTAAGAAATCATGCAGGGGACATTTTATTGTATGAAGAAGTGAGAAGAGCCAGTGAACCTTTCCTGGTTTACTGAAGGGAACACACAAGCCACCTTTCCTAGAGGGTATTAGTTAGTATTCTCTAAGAAAACAGAATTGACAGGAAATATCTATAAATATGATATTTTCTAAGATTGCCTCATGCAACTGTGGGGCTGTGCAAGTCCAAATTCTGAAAAGCAGGCTGCAAAACAGGAAGTCTGATGAAGGCCAAGATGAATTCCTATGTGGGAATTGGCTGGCTGAAATAGTGATGTCAGTTTTCTCTTCTGACTCCCGAAATCATTGCTACTCTGTTAATTCCTTCAACTGATTGGGTGAGACATCTCTCATGGCTCAAGAAATCACCTTAGTTGATTGCAGATGTAAACAGCCATAAATGTAATCAACTTATTAATGATTTAAGTGCACAAAATTTCCTCATAGTAACAATCAAGTGGTGCTTGCTTGACCAAACTAACAAGCACCATTACCACACCCACTTGACATGTGAATGGAACCATCACACAGAGCAAATGTGCACTTCAGTATCAGTAGCCTAGCCAGGTGAGTCTATCTGACCTCCCTGACATTAGAGGTCACATGACCTTCCTCAAGGCATAGCTGCCACCTCAGGAATTTGAGAACATTTGAAAGGGCAATTTCCTGACCCAGCACAATGGTTGCCTATATACAGGTTTGGAGGAATTGAGATAATGTTGTTCTTTTCTTGCTGAGGTATCTTTTGAGCAACAATTAGGAAATTGTTTTTTCAATTTCAAAATATGAATTCTATCGTGACCAGGTAGAGGTATCAAGTATATAAATAAATATGCAAAATAAATATATAATAATCAAATATTATAATGTGGAAAGGAAAAAGCTCAAATTCATGGCTATATGCCATAGCAACTGGGGCTCACAAGGAGGTGACTTTCCTAAGACCCCATGGACAGGTCTTCAGGCTCCAAATCACAATCTAACATTTGAATTTGTCTGATATCTTGTTTGATCTTGGAGTGACAGTGGTATAATCGTTGTACAGTTTGAGCCTCAAAACAAGTGGGGTTTTAGAACTGCATCAATAGGCATCTAGCAGCTGGGGAGGGCAAGCTCAGCCACAAACTCACAGGTCTCTGTAGGCCAGAAGGGAACCAGAGGAACTCAGAGCAAGGAAGTCTCTAGAGGTCACTGTGTCTTAGGTTTGCATCTCCAGGGGGCAGTAGAGGGTAGTTGTGAGGACAGCACTGGTACCAGCAGTCTAGCTCCAAATCACAGTTTGCCTCTTTCTTGGACAATTTGCTAGCTCTCCTCTGCCCCTGATTCAACATTTGCCAAATGGAAGATAATATAAGTGCCAACATTCTAGAGCTGCTGAGCAAATAGGTGAATAGTAATTGTGCAATGACACTAGTATTTACTTCATCTTCCAGATGGGGTAATGGAAGCTTTTAAGCAAACTCTCAGAACAAATCCAAAGCAGTTCACAAACCAGGGCCCAGTCTCCCTGAATCCTTTCACCAGTCTCTCTTGCCTCTCATATCATTCCCTTAAATTTCAATTTCCATGCTATAAAACAGAGATAATATACCCTAACATAGTTGTGAGAAATAGAATATATGAAAACATAGCTTTCAGTCACTGGACAAGCCATGCAGATGAGGGATCCCTGAGTAAGGGACATAAATGAGGTGATTAACCCCACCGTGAGGCCTGGAGACCATTTGAAGGCTCAGTGCAGCCCAGGAGGGCTTGACAATTTCCCTGAGATCATGCCACAGGGCTGTGAGTCTGGGCAGAAGGGACAACTCCATTTGATGGCAGATGGGCAGAGAGATGCATGGAGAGGAAAGGGCTACAGAGAAAAGGAGGACTTGAGAGCTCTGCAGAGGAATCCCCTCATGTCTTCTGTTGAATAAAAAGCAAGTGTACAAGGGAGCAACCAAAGGCTTCAGAAGACAACATGAGATAACAATGGGTAACACAGTCCTCAGAGTGACCTGTGACTGGAAGGAGTTCAGGGTTCCACCAGGCCTAATGGAAAAAGTCCCCAGTTGAGGGGACATTGGGTAGAATGCTCAGAGGATATTGCCTCTGTGCTGGGAAGGCATTAGTCCTGGACCAGAGGCTGCCCTGGACCCACCTTAAAGATTAAGCACACTACACTACTCGGTGACATGGAAGTGCTTCCCAGAAGACAGCTCAAGGACTTAAAGGAATACAAGAATGAAAGGAGAGGAGTAACATAGGTGAGAGAATAGGGCTAGGGGGTGCCTAGGAACTGATAGTTTGAAGATTTCTGTGCTTTAGCTGTTTAAGAGGTCAGGAATATAGTCAAGACATTTACTTTGCATTTCCAATTCTAACATCTTCTCCAAAATCTCATTTCGCCCATGTACATGATAATCTCTACAAGGATTTTCATAAAGCTGCTGAGTGTAACATTGTGGGGCATTTTCAGGACTTGGAGTTGTCCTAAATGATATTGCAGAGACAGACGCTAGACATTATATATCCTACCATAACCCACTGATTGGACTGGGGGACAGGGTAAACTACAATATAAACTATTATTCATGCAGGGCAGCAGTGCTCCAAAATGTATTCACCAAAAGCAATGAATGTGCCACAATAATGAAAGAGGTTGTTGATGTGGGAGGAGTGGGCTGGGGCATGGGGTATATGAGAACCTCTTATATTTTTAAAGTAACATTTTTTGTGATCTAAGTATCTTCAAAAATACAATTTTTTAATTACATGACTAGAAAATTCTTATGTGACACATATATGTTAAGTCAGTTATGGCTTATCCACACAAAGGATTATTGTACCCTACTGAGAGTGCAGATTATCTGTATATGCTGATAAGAGCTATTCTGAGCTCCAAAAGAAATGGCCAAGTGGAAAAATCAAGGTCCATAGTAGACCATATACCTTCTAAGTCTCATTGAGTAACCACCAGGTAAATATCTGGATCAAGAGGAACAGAAAGTGCTAGAAAGAGATTGAGGAGACATGGTATGAAAATAGTAGTGAAAATATTAATATATATTCATGGAACTCAGAAATGATAAAATGTGGGTATATTGAATTCAATAAAATAAATTATTGAAAACATTTTGACCTACTGCCTTTTGATCTATTGTGGTTCTTAAAAAATTTAAAATACATATGTGACTTTCATTATATTCTGTATGGCAACATTTGATTTGATTTGACTACCACAAATACACAGATACGCACACCATATTTTTATTATGCATAGAACATTTCTGGAAGGATACTCAAGAAATATTTACCAGTTGCTATCTCTACGGAAAAAACAGGGTATACAAATGGGATAAAGAATTATTTTATGATAAATATTTGTTTGCAAAGCTTGAATAAAGAAAAAGAGCACTGCAATAGGTTTAAATAATACTAATAGAAATAAAGAAATTGGCCCAGTCCCAGTGCTTTACAGTTTATAAAGCACTTTCTAAATCCACTATATCCTATGCATTAAGAGGGACAAGACTGTGTTCAGGCCAATTATATGTGAGCAGAAGTGTCCTGTGAGCTTTGGGCAGGCTGCTTAGTGTATCTGACCCAGCTGTGAGGGCCCCTTTGCATTCTCCCTGTTCTCTTTAATGCCATCTTAAAGCAGACATGATTGCTGCTCTAGGCTGGAGTTCCAGAAGCCATCATGGGCCATGAGAGAATTTTAAGGATGGAAATGACATACCAATATGCTGGTGCAGAAATAATAATGATCACTGAACTGCCACCTCAGGCAGTCCAGAATCAGTATGCACGGCCAATCCCTAGGGACTTTCTACATGGCCACAGGATTTAGTTGCAAGGGACATGTGAAGCAATTTGCAACTCATACCTGTGAGTTTGTTGGGATTATTAGGAATGGAAATTCTTTTCTGTCCTTGAGCTTGAAGTGAATAGGCTTAGAGATTCCTGTGGTTACAAAGTGGAAGAGCCCACTAAATGCTGTGGCCAACACAAAGAAAAGCAGATCAGAGAGGAGAAAAAGAGAAAGATCTAGGTCTGATAATGTCACTTAAGCCAGCTGTACCTGAAACAGTTCTATTTTAGCATTTCCCTTAGTTGGACCCATTCATTTCTTTTTTTGCTTTAAGTCACTGGGAGTTGAGTTCTGTCATTAACAAACAAAAGAGACCTGATTAATACAATGCTCTGGATCTTCCCAGGGTCAACCTCACATTCAAGGCTACTCAGGACCATGGCCAACCAGAGGGCAATGAACGTATCTGTGGCTACCTATGGACAGTGCTGCCTGAGGAAAAGGTGGACATCTTCTTTCTGATAAACTTCCAGGAAATTCTCTACTTCCTCTGAGCAAGGAGCAGACACCTATGCTTTAACTCAAGGTGTCTTGTCAGGGTTTCATTCTTAGTAGAGTCAGGAATTTGGCTAGATTTTAGGTTAGAGTCACTCTTCTCTTTTTAGTCATTTCCAGTCCTCTGTCATATCCTGGAAAGGTTAGGGCCAGGTTTTCTGATGAACAAGCACTTGCTTCAGTATTGTCAGATATACAGCCTTCCTTGATTCTTCCACTTATTGACTGTACATTCATTGTTCTTTTTTCCTTAGATATTTGGTTATTTCTCATTGAAGTTCTCATCATTTCAGAAAGGAAACAGTCATCATACCAGTGTGTTTCATTTTATCATTAAAAGGAGGTGAAGCAGGCTAGCAAGATAGGGAATTGATGGATGGATCTGGAACCCAGCAGAGTCCACATGGACATCAGTGGCCCCCAAGATGGCTGCTGGAAGACCCCCTCCCCCACGATTCTGCTATCCAGAACAAAGACTTCTGGGAACAAGGGAAAGCCCAGGATGTTCCCTAGGGAGTTTTATCATTGGGTCCTCACTGGGGGATTGATGGGTGGGGTGATCAAACAAAACAGTAAACAGCTGAAACCCCTCTCCTGCCATTGCAAAGGGGTAGAATAATTAATAGTTCATAAAACAAACCATGAGGCCCGAGTATGCTCTTTCCCTGCTCTCTTAACTCTGGACCTGTTCCCACCCTCTGTACATGGCTTTTGCCATTTTTCCTCTGCCACATGGCCATGAAAGTAAACTTGGACATTTATAACCTATAATGGGGAATTGTAGTTTATAAAGCAGCCCTCTTTATCCCTTTTTACTCCCTTCCTCTCTACCTGGGACCCCAGCTCTGTTATTTTCTCCCATTTCTCTTCCCTCCCTACCTGAATAAATTAGTAGCCTAACTCACCTGGTGTGCTCTTGAAATTCATTTCTGCAGCATAGCCAAGAACCTACATAAAATCCAGTAACAGAGGGTTCTCTTTACTTCTGGATTTGTAGTGAATTTATTCTTTCCCACCATATTCAGCTTGGTCAATAAACTCACAAGAGGACAGGCATGCAGCTCAAGTCAAGGGTGGCACTGAACAGCAACAACTACAAAGAGAGTCAAGCAAAGGAGAGGTAGGGGACAGGCTGATCTCAATGCCTCCAGTCACAAGCCAAAGTCTGGGTAAGGGTGGACCACTGATGCTGTGAGTCCTTCCTCTTGTCCAGACTTGAAGGAGACCCAGGGAGGCTGTGGGACTTCATATTGACATGAAGGGACCTTGGGAATCAATGGTATAAAGGGACTGCCCTCAACTGAGCACCAGGAGGAATGCAGAAAAGTCTTTTTCCCATTCTTTCAGGTACCTGACCTTTCATAAGTGCTTGTTCTATGTCAGGCACTGGGCCAAAGATGGAAAAAGAGAGAGAGTAAGACAAGGCCTTCATCCTTGATTACCTCACAGACTGATGGGTGTTAAAAAACCAAATAGACAAATGGAAATCTCAGAAAGTACAGTGTTTAAGCAAGTCTGCAAATGGACCATAACAACAAAGTAATGGTGACTGTGCAGTGTAAAAAAGCCTCTGGTGACCTGTATAGGGCATTTAACTACAGGGCAAGAACAATATTCTGCCACAAATTAGCTCTGAGCAGATCTATCAGGAAAAAGGAAAACATAATCTTTTAAGATGAGCTTTACTTAGTACCTACTTTGATCTGGATCCAAGGACAGACATTGTGGTCATAGAAGAATGATTCTGGTTCTTGCTTTCAGTTGCTGTCAGTCCAGTGGGGAGAGAAGCAGGATAACACTTGGCATGATAGATGTTCAATCAGCAGCATTTCCATCCAACTTCTGTGGGAATTCAGAAAATAGAAAACTAAATTGCCTAAGGACACATATCAGGGAAGGCTTCCTGAAGGTCAATAACATTTAACAACACCATGAAATATAGGCAGAAAATTTTATGAATGACATAAGCAGGAGGAACGACTCTGTTCAAATACTGACTGAAGGCTGGTTGTGGTTGGTCAGTATTTGTGTGAAAGTGAGTGGTGGAGTGGCAGGAAAGAATACTCCAAGGAGTAATTGCTGTGATGATACTGCAGCAGCAAACTTAAAATCTCCTTGAGTTCCATAGAAACAGACAACTAGGTTGGTATCACCAAAACCTCCAGACAACATCTTCAAAATATCCAGTTGACAAGATACATTGGTTATCAGCATTCAAGGAAGGGGATACAGAGAAAGGAAATTAGGGTATCTGAAAGCTTGAGCACAGAAAAACCCCAAATTGTTGGCAGGTGATAAAAAGATGTAGAGATTTTTAAATAAAAAAGAAATGACAAGAGATTGAAGGGAATATGATAGAGAAAATAGGCTTATGAAAGACAATATTTAATAAATATTCTATGTAACTACAAAAAATGAAACAAAGCAAGTACTCTAAATTAAATTCAAGAAATACTCAAAGTTGAATCCCCAGCAGTTTCTTGGGGCTTGCCAACCTCATTCTCTACTGGAGATGGTTCAGCCACTGCAAGTTGAGTTATGTGGGCAGAGCTTTTGCTTCTTGGGCCTCAGTTCCCCTACCTGGGGGAACGACTCTCTGCAGAGGGCTTTTGTCCCCATTTAAGGATAAGGTAGTAAGTCAGAGTCAGAGCTCAGCTTCCTTGGTCAGTGGGGAGGCAAGGCCATAGGTGAGCACAGGCACCTTTCCTGCAGCCCTGTCACCTGCTTCCTTATGGACCCCCTTCCTCTGTGTTCCAGATAATTGTGTGCACCCAGGACTGGAGAGGGTTGGGTGGGGGCCATACCATCCAGGAATCAGAGGGATTTCAGAGGCCTCAGTGGTTTCATTTGCCTGGCAAACAGATGTGGCAGGGAGCAGGGATCAGTTGCCTGGTCCTGGTTCTTATAGGCACAAGTTAATCTTTTGCACTGGAACATGAAGAGTAGGCAGAGGTGCACCCTATGTACCTCCTGTGATGTCAGGCATCCATCCACTAGGCCACCCCTGCAAAGATTGGGCCAGTCCTGATTATTCTTCTCTGTGCATTATTTGGTCATGTGTCAGCACAGGTGTCCATACTGTGGGCAGACTGTGTCCATCAGAAGGACACAGGAGGGCCTATAGAGGACTAAAGTTGTATCCTTCATTAGCAGAGAGCCCAGGGTGAGCCCATGTTCTGCTGTTCCCAGCCAGGAAGAACCTTCCAGGACTCTCTGCCCCTGACCTGGTTGAAGTTAGGACCTGTGTCGCAGAAACATTGTGAAATTGCAGGACTTGCCTTCAAGGAGATTGTAAGCTAGAGCAGGAAGAAGCTCTTGGAAGTGGAACCCATTGGAAACCTGGAGATGGAGGCCTAGGTCCAGGGCAGGATGTCTGTCAGAGGACAGGGGGATCTGCTTCACCCTTCTAGATTCTGTACCCAGATGCTTGTGACCAGTCTGTCTGAGACACAGCTGAGGGGCCCTTCTCTCAAGCCTGGGAACTAGTGTTCTCCCTAAACCCTTCATAGGGGCTGGACCTCAGATGTTTGTGGTGTAAATTACAGAACTCAACTCCTGAAACACACCCAGGATGGATGCCTTTTCCAAGGGACCTGAGGTTCTGGGCTCAGGCAGTCTCCATGAGTGGACAGAAGGGCCTGGGGGTGGAATTTGGGTGTGACCAAGCAGAGGGAGACAGTAGCTGGGAACAGTGTCCAAGTCGGGAGTCCACAACCCATTCCCACATGATCATAACTAAGGTTTGTGTAAATATAGCTGCAAATATCACCAAGATTCATCAGAGTTTTCCATGATCTGAAGTTTTTACAACTTGGGAGATAGCACTTTAATAAGAAGATAAAATTACATGCACAAAATGCCTTCAGGCCTGTAGCAGTTTGATGTTGGTTATGAATTCCAAAAATAAATATTAAACTATGTTTGTAAACTGGTCTTTTCACCTGGACATATTAGAGTATATTAGATTCAAAGGTTTCACTTTTACTTGATTAAATAATGATTAAGGCTTTGATTGGGTCGCATCAGTAAGACATTGAGTACTCACCTTGGTGGGTGGGGACTCAGAGAAACTGTTCCACAGAAAAGGGACTTTGGAGTCTTTGAACTGGAGCCCCAGAAAGCAAGCACACAGGAGCATGGTCATGAGGAAGGAAACAAGGTCCTGGGAAAAGAGATGAGCCATTTGCCTGAGAGTCTCAGCTGGCCTTTTAGAGGAAACAGAGAAGCTGAGCAGAGAGAGAAATGAACCTCAGGAAGCCTGAACCCTACCCAACATTGGCAGCCATGTTGCTCCAACATGTGGCAATGACTTTGATAAGGGAAGTAACTTACTCTTTATGGCCCTGGTAACTGTAAGCTTCTACCCCCAAATAAATAGTCTTTATAAAAGCCAAAAGATTTCTGGTATTTTACACCAGCACCCCTTTGGATGACTAATACAACCCCTGACATCTGTTCTAGGAAAAGAGACTTCATGTCCTCCATACTCAATACCTCCTTTCCCACACATGACAGCCCAACATCATCCCATGGTCTCTAGGACCTGTCTCAACACACCTTGTTTCAAATGGCCCACCAGTCAGGCATGCCCTTCCCAGCACAGCCAACTCACCCACAGGAGAATTCCCAGTGAATCCCTTGTAGCATCACTTCCTCCAAGAAGCCTGCTTGGATATGCACCCATCTGGACTGGTTACCTTTCCATGTTTTTTTTTTTTTTTTTTTACTACTTATTTATTTTATAAATTTTCCTTTTTTTTTTAAAGGTATGTAGATCACAAAAAAAATGTTACATTAAAAAATGTAAGAGGTTCTCATATCCCTCACTCCCCCCAGTCCTCCCACATTAACAACCTCTTTCATCATTGTGGCACATTTATTACATTTGGTGAATACATTTTGTAGCACTGCTGCACTGCATGGGCTATAGTTTACATTGTAGTTTACATTCTCCCCTAGTACATTCAGTGGGTTATGGTAGGATATATAATGTCCAGAATCTGTCCCTGCAATATCATTTAGGACAACTCCAAGTTCCAAAAATGCCCCCACATTTCATCTCTTCTTCCTTCTCCCTGCCCTCAGCAACTACCATGGCCACTTTCTCCACATCAGTGCTACAGTTTCTGCCATTACTAGTCAATGGTCTATAGTAGAATATCAGTAAGTTCACTCTAATCTTGTAATAGCCTTCCTCATCTCTGGATCATCATGCTGATCCCTACCACCACCCTAGCTCTGAGCTCCAAGAGGGTATGGATAGTTCATGTGCAGGTCTCTCTGGATGACTGGCATGCAGGGGTCACTTTTTAAATCTCTGTTGAATGACTGTATCAAGAGAAGTTCATTGAATGGCTTAGGGATGAGTGCAGCACCACCCTGAGACCTGAGAAGACACTTAGTCCATACCCTTGACCCCTCCCAACTGCCATGTCTGGAGAATCAACCTTCCATAGCAAAGAGGGAATAGCAGTTTGCCTGAGCATGAATGGTTCTGTGTTCTTATCTGTTGGACCCAGAGTGGACACTTGCCATCTATTTTCTCATCTCTTGAATGGGAACAATTTGTGAGGGCTCACTGGGAAAATGCACCTTACACGGGCTCTTAACACAGGCAAGTTCTCTTATTACACAGCTACAAAATGATTTGAAGGTAATGTTATTTTATGTCACTCCAGAACTTCAGATTCTACTTTAAAAGCTGGTAACATTTTTGTGCTGGAGACTCTTATGTGCCATCTAGAGTCCTAGTCTGAGTACCTGTCCCCAACCCTCCTGCTGCTTCAGGCTGCTGCCACTAATTGCTTCCTCCTCTTGTGACACCCCCAACCAGTGTGACAATAAATCTTCCCTGAGCACAGGTTAGACTTTAACCATGAGGCCATCCAGACTCACCTGAAGAGCTGGGAGAGCACCTTGTCCCATCTTCCACAAGGCAACTTGTTCTATATCAATATCTCCCTGGCCACATGCTGTGCTTTCACCACAACCCAACAGATCCTGGTCCTGTATTTACAAAGGTGAGCCCCCACCCTCATGGCAGAGTGGTGATGTGGCCAGCCAGTAGCTGGGTGCCTTGGGAATGTCAATTCAACCTCTAGCCTGTTTGCATCTCTGAAAAGTGTCATGGCAGGAATGCCAACTTTGAAAACAAACTGTAAGGACTAAAACAGATAAGCCATGGAAAGTTCCATACCTGGTTTTCTATGAAGGGCTACTGGAGGGCATAGGGCTTATTTATTTTTTGTCATATCTTCCTTTTCCCTCTGAAGAGGATCTCAGCTGAAGCACTCATAGACTTCCTGTCCATTTGTAAAGGGTGTTTGAGGTGCTACCTAGAGCTCCTCTGTCCTCATTTTATCCAGTGAATGGGGCACTGGGGGCTTTCATTCAGTCCCCAGGCCCTCTCAGATATCTGGGAAGGTCCTGGTTAGTGCCCATTTATTTAAAGAGACAACATATTTATGTAGTGTCATTTGAATTGTAGTTTGCTAAAACCAAAGCCTGCCAATGCAACATACCAGAAATGAATTGACTTTTTTAATGGGATTTATTATACTAAAAACTATGTGAAGCTGGGAAAACTGTCCAAATCATGGCATCAGGCAAAACTCTCCCCAAAGATCAGGTGTTGGCATTCCTGGACTCTTCCCACATGGCAAGGCACATTGGCAGCTTTGCTAGTCTGCCTTCTCCTCCAGGCTCATGTTCTCCCAGAGCTCAGCTATGGATGATCAGGCACAGCCAGGGTCTTGTCATACCTTCCCTTTCCTCCCAGTCTCCTTACATCAGTTTTGGGCTCTTTTGGATGTGGCTTTTCTCTATCTTGGGTTCATTGGTGTCAACTTCCGGAGGCTTCTCTATGTCTCTGCCACTTTTTCCTTGTCTGTGGCTTTTTATTTCTGTTTAAAAAAGGACTCCAGTAAGATAATTGAAACCCAAATTGGGCCATGCACTACAGAAGTGATCTAATTAAAAGGACGTTCCCTTAACTGAATTGAATCAAAAGATCCCATTATCAGTAGATTTTCATGCACAGGAATGGACTAGCTATAAGAACAGGATTTTCTGGGATCTACCCTGCTTCAAATTGTTACAGTATGCCAGCAAGTTTTTATTTCTAGTATTTTTATTTAATTGCCTTTTTTCTTAAAGATACATAAATCACAAAAAAATATTACATTAAACTTAATCTAATTCAAAGTATGAAGCAGGAAGCAGACTTGGTCCAATGGATAGGGCATCCACCTACCACATGGCAGGTCCGTGGTTCAAACCCCAGGCCTCCTTGACCCATGTGGAGCTGGCCCATGTACAGTGCTGATGTACACAAGAAGTGCCGTGCCACTCAGGGTGTCCCTCACATAGGGGAGCCCCACATGCAGGGAGTGCACCCCATGAGGAAAGCCACCCAGTGCAAAAGAAGGAGCAGCCTGCCCAGGAGTGGCACTGCATGTACGGAGAGCTGATGCAGCAAGATGCAACAAAAAGAAACACAGATTCCCAGTGCCACTGATAAGGATAGAAATGGTCACAGAGGAGCATGCGGCAAGTGGACACAGAGAGGAGACAACTGGAGGGGGGAGAGAAATAAATTTTGAAAATAACAAATAAATAAATCTTAAAAAAAAAAATCACAAAGTACAAAGCAGACAAAATTCCCTCCTATCCTAGGATTCCATTTGTGGTTGGCAAGTATGACTTTAACATTTGACATAATCATCAGGTGGCACACCCAGAAAGTTAGTTGGGACTTCCTTCCATGCCAGGATCAACTAAGGAAAAAAGGGTGAATTTGGGTCAAGAAAGAGGGGCTATTCTTACCACAGACCACAGTGAGGAGTATGGGTTGGTGGCAGGGAGGGTCTGGCAGACCCTGGCTATAGTTATTCTATGATTCCTGCTAGAGGGCTATTGGTGGGTAGTACCATTACCATGCAGGAGGAAAGACCAAGAGAGCTGTGGATGGGTCTAGGGCCCTGAGGAGGGGAAGTTCTTGCAAAGCCTCGGGCCCAGCCTGGGGGGAAGAGTCTCTAGGGGTCAGAGTTGGAAGGAGCTGCTCAACCAGGTAATCAGACACACTCTGTCCTTTGCCCTAATAGCTCAGCACTTTCTCACTCATACCGCAGGGACTGGAAGCATCCTCTGGATCATGGAAGGCCATTTCCTGACCATCTAGTATATTGGGGCGAATGCACATCATTACAGCAAGGCGCAGAGAACCTGGCTCATCTGAATTGGGGAAGAGAAGGTCCACACATGGTTGGGAATCTGGGACTCTATTCTCATGACGGTAGTTGGGGATTGGAGTAGGGAATATGAAGCCACCTAAAGAGCATGGTTCTGGGGAGATCTGCCTGGTCCAGGGAGCACTCAAAGCAGAACAAGACTTCTGATGACAAGCAGAAGTAACAGAAATGGATGAGAGAGGAGGCCCTGAGTCCCACCTTCAGGGCTGGGACATTGGTGTCAGCTGCTCAACTATAACATGGGGGAAATCACTGAGTGCCCAGATGGAGATCCCTAACAACAGCAACTGCCTCCTATACTAAACCTGGTGGTTAGACCTACCCTGTGTGACTTCCAGCTCACCCTTAAACTAGGGAGAGCATCCAGCCCATGACCTCTGCTTCTGGCATCCTGTCAGGATGGATGGGACAGGAGTCATAAAGGAAGCTGAGGGGGGCTGCCTAGCCTCTTATTTAACCCTGACTCAGGGGTTGCTTCCAGGCTCCATGTCCAACCTGACCTGGATCATCTGCCTGGCCAGGCCCTCTGAGTGGCATCTGGATGTTGTGACATCAGGGGACAGGGAGGTTTTGGTGGCCCCTATATCTCCAAGCTCTCAGCATCTGGCTGAGCCTAGGATGGCCTCAGTCCTAAGTGACATTGGGACACAGAGTGGATGGTGGCTGGGGAATGAAGGTATCATGCCAGATGGTTTCAGGAGATAGCCATGCTCACATGCATTCCATGGAGCCCACCCCTCATACCTGCTGATTGGTCTTGTCAGGACTTCCTGGGAGAGGTGAGGTTGGCCTGGCTGGGATGTAAATTAAAACTGGGGCACCACCTGGTGGGACCTGGCCAGGGCTCAAGGGGGTAAATGAGTGGGGCCAAATGTCTTCCCTCCCACCATGGCCTGAGCACCTGCACCAGGACTGAACCCAGCAGAGTCAAGACTACAGCAGCCAGTCATAGTGCATCCCCTGTGAGTGGGGCTGCCATTTGGAGGTGACAAAAAGGGTTTATGGACCCAGGGCTTGGCAGGAATAGAAGCCAGGCCTAGAGCCCAGCAGCCACCTCCACCTGAGGCCCAGAGAGAAGTAGAGATTACCTCAGGGCTCAGAAATGAGCTAAGTCCAGAGGGACCTAGGCTAGGATTCAATGCCTGCTGATAGTTTGCTTTGGAAAGGAGAGGTCCTAAGATCCTGGAGAACCCTGCCTCCCCCTCCATAAACCTGACCACTTATCTGTTAGCATCCTCACTTGAGCACAAGTGCATATACATACATTCTCACACTCACAGCCACACATTAAATTATAGATGGGAACATGGGGTGAGGGGGCAGAGAGTGACTCCAGAAGGAGATGTCCTGGATGCTGTGAGGACTCAAGGAGGGGAGGGAAATCGCCTTTTGAATACACCCTCAATACCCACCTACACCCCAGAGGTTGCCCTCATTGTCAATGGATTGATGTTGGGTTGGGAAAACAGCTGGCCCTTTTTTGGACCCTTTCAGGAAATGGTCACTGTCCTCCTCAGCTGTCACCAGCCCTTCTCCCTACCAAGCCTGACCTTGTGGTGGCCTGCCTACCTGAAAATTAGGATCTGATCATAAAGGAAGCACGTTGGGTCATTAACTAGAGGTGAAGAGAATGAGCAGTAGGCCACCCAAGTGGGGCTAAGTCTCATTCCCCAACTTGGGCTGTGTTTTTCCCCTTAAATGCTGAAGTGGCATGTACCTGGTCTCAGGTTTGTGAGGAGGCATCTTGTGGGAGATGGGTCACCATTTTGGGGGATTAGCATAGCCTCATCCCTAAGTTACAGTTCCTGGGGTCACCCAACTCATTTACCCTCTCTGTGGCCTGTCATGTTGAAGAGGAGTTGGTCTGCCTCCATCCATCCAGGCTGGACGTCCCATCCCAACTGGATCCAGTCCATGCCCTCAGGTTGGGGATAAGGGGTCACAAAACCAGGGCAATGCCAAGTGGCCCAGCAGGAGACTCATGAATCAGAGGGTTTAAAATCTGACCTGAGGCAGGGGTGGGTTGGTTCTCTTAAGCTTCATGGCCTAAGGGAGGTATCCAGAGTTGGACGTGATAAGTTGTGAGTTCTTAGCTCATATATGACACCCTCTGCTTGACCTCATTTCTTGGTCTTGAGTCTCTGCTGCTGTAAAGCTGGGAGATGTAAGTCATCCACTGTGTTCAAACACTGCTGTGGTTGCCTGGAATCCAAAGAAATTGAAGAGCCCCCTTTATGCATGTTTTGGCTTCAGCATTTGACCAAATATCTAATAAGCTGCTGGACTAGCTGTACCACAGCCTCCACCCTACCCCCAGTTCAGGACGATGGTGTCCTCTCTTGAATGTCACTCTCTGGCAGGCACCCAAGCCTTCTGGCATTTTTGAATGCCAAGCACAGGGGGTGCTGTTGTGAGCATTAATCCTCTTGAAGCTCCAGTCATACTGCTGGAAAGCTTCAGATTTTTTCTCAATTTCACAGATAACCTCACCAAGGCTAAGGGATCAGGGTGTTGTTGAGCAAGGAGCAGATCTCCCATGAGATATGGATCTCTTGGGACTGATCGATCTGGGGAGGAACTTAGAACGCACTGGCATGACACTGCACCCACTGAATGTATATTCCCTCTTTACCCCACACCAATGTGACTATGAGTTGTTCCTGAGCAGGGCTGAGACCTGCACAGTGCAGGCCACCAAGGCAGGCAGGTTAGAAATGCTGGTGGAGCACCAGTGCCTGCCTTCCAGGACAGTAAAACTTGTCCTATGTCATCCTTTTTCTGGGCAACTACAGAGCCTTTCCCACCTAACATGTCCTGGAACCTCTGTTCAAAAGATGAGACCTGCTCTGCTCCCACAGGCAAGTGATGACTCTGCAACCCACTATCTTGTGTCTGGGGAACATCACTTCACCCTGTGCCGCAGTTTGTTCTTCTGAACAGTGGGATGGTAGAAGGGCTAACCATTTAGTGCAATTGTCAGTACTAAATGGGAAAAGCCCTTGAAAGTGCATCTATTGTGTCTAGGTGGAAAGGGCAGGCAAAGGAGCAAGTGTTGTCCATGTGTGGCATTTTCCTCTCCACCATGAAGGAGCTATGCCTCACCCCTCACTGACCCTTGCACTTGGGCAAACCACTTTCCCATAGAAGTTGAGATTCCATTTAAGGTGACCCCTTGTTGATATAGCCAGAGCTGGAATCACTGGGGCCCAGCAGGGAACCCCAGACCCACTGGGAAGAGGCCACTCGGGGCTCATGCATTCCTCAAATATGAAGTGCCTACTATGTGCTGGCACTATTTTTTGGCACTGAGCTAAAATTTGGGGAACCTAGCAGATAGAAATTCTGCCCTCTATGGATTTCCATTCAAGTCAGTGTGTCCCAGTGAGATGTGATACTATTAGGGTCTTCTCTAGGTGTGGATGTACTTTTTCATTGGGATTGGTAAGGTGGATGCCTGAAGCATCCAAGAAAGTGATGAGTTCTGGCCAAGGAAAGAGGGGCTCCTCTTACCCCACAGAATGAGGAGTGTGGGGGTTGAGGCAGGGAGGGTCTGGACACAGTCCTGGGCCTTACATAACTTCTGATGCCCACTAAAGGGCAGGTCTGAAGGGCTTCCTCCTAGAGGAGAGCCAGAGTCAAGAGCCATATCTGGGTGCTGGGTCACTGGATTCAGAGGGACATAGGGGTTGAGAGCCAGCCCATGAGAGAACTGGTAGCCAGCACAGCCCCATCTCAGGCAGCACCTTGGTGCATGAGCTATAGCTTGAGGGTTCATGAGGGATCAAGGCAGGCTGAGGCAGGATGACAGACTCGATTCCCACATGGATCAGATATTTATGAAGCTCCGAGTCTGTGCCAGCACCAGGCCATCAGGAGCAACACAACCCCTTCTTCCCTTCATGGTGTTCCAGCAGAAGACAGCAGTAGAGAGGGACCATGAAGTATAACAGAGTACTGAGGAAGGGGAGAGTTGGTCAGACCGTAGATGGAGAAAATGCTACAGATGATGAAATTCTTTAAGAGGACTGTGTCCGAACCAAGGACAAGAACTTGGTTCTTGACACAATCATGGGGTGTGGACTGTTCTTCAACTCTCCTTGACCAGCTCTGGTAGGACTTCCCTAAAAGCAGTCACCTTCTTACTTTCTCTGCCCCAGCATGTTTAGGAACACGTCCCAGCTGGAGCTGACTTCTCTCTCTCAATTCTCCAGTAGCCATTCTTTGCCAATGTCAGTGTCAGGAAGAATTAGCTTATTCAAAGCAGAGTGCTCAGGCCCACAGGCTCCTGTTGACCCTGCCATCACACATGGAAGAAAACAAATATAAGATATGGTGATATACCACTGGACTATGTAGGCTGGTGTGAGGGAAAAATTAGATCCTGTCCCATCATTGTCTTCTGGGCCTCTAGGTCTAGTATTAGATACACAGACCATTGTGCCTTGGCTCCCAACCTAGGCAGCCCCAGTGTTCATACTGAGGGGATGCTGGATCCTCGGCTGAGGTCTGGCTCATGAGACCTTGTCTCAACAGGATCAGGGGCTAGACGGTTCCACCTGGGTTCAATGTCTTGGGAAAGGGGCCATTAGGCACTCTGGTTCTGTCTCAATTATGTGCCTCAAAGCCTGGATCCCTAGGGTTTGGGGACTCCCTTTACCCCAAGCCACTCTCATCAGGCCTGTTGGAGGTGGTCTTTTGGATTGGGAAGGTCCTGGTGGCCCTCAGGTCATCATAAGGCAGTGCATGGATTCTCCACTCTTTCATTGCTGTGAATATTTTTCTGTGACCTGAAACAAGGGAAAAGGGTTAGAATATGAAATTCTAGGGTGGGGTCTCAGTGGTCATGGCATTTTGTTAGGAAACTGCACATGGTAAAAGTCTATAGATATGAAAATGATAATGAAGAACATACATCAATCCTAAACACAAACTAGGGTCCTTAACTTGTGTGTTCCCTGACTCCTTAAGCTGTACACAACACTGGGTATGTGCCAATGCATATTTTCCATAGACCATGTTCATAGCTTTCACCTGATTTTCATCAGAATTTAACTTTCTCCTCCATCTTTCCCACCTAACCCCGTCATAGTTCATCACTAGGAATAAATGCCATGAAATGTTCTGGGTTTCAATTTAGAATCATCCAGTAACATCAGGGGAATTAAGCTAAGGTCCAAGGCCCCTACCAATGACTGAGTTCAGTCTAGGAGACCCTGAATATTCCCAAACTACAAACTACATGTATTTCTTTGGGGGTGACACTGTATGAGTAGCAGTCTTTCAATAGGACCTGTAACCCAAAATGTTGTTTCACAGACCCCAGCACATTCTTTACATAGAAAAGAATGCTCACCCTGAGAGGTTATGATTGGCCTATGAAATCTTAGATGGGCACAGAGTGATATGAACCAAAGAGGAAAGAGCAGAAAATGCCATCAACAAGCCCAGAGCTGCAGCTTTTTACACAGAACAGCTGGGTACTTAACATATGCAACCTGCTATGAGCACTGTTAAAATAAAATAATGGAGTCCAACTCCATCATGCCCAGGAACACAAATTCCAAAGTAGGACCAACCGAGAGTGCCTACAACCTCAAGCAGATTTACATCCATCAACCATATGGGATCTAAGCCCCCTCTGGATATGGAGATGGAATGGACATCACCATATCAGGGTCCACAGGATGGAGGGAAAAAAATATGGATTAGTGTGAACTTACTGGTATTCTACTATAGAACAAATGTGACTAGTAATGGAAGAAACTATCATTGAGGTGGAGAAAGTGGTCAAGGAAGTTACTGAGGGCAGGGAGAGGGAATAAGAGATGTGATGTGGGGGCATTTTTGGGACTTGCAGTTGTCCTAAATGATACTGAAGGGACAGATGCTGGACATTATATGTCCTGCCATAACCCACTGAATGTACTGGGGGAGAGTTTAAATTACAATGTAAACTATAATCAATGTGGTGCAGCAGTGCTTCAAAATGTATTCACCAAATGCAATGAATGTGCCACAATGAAAGAGGTTGTTGATATGGGAGAAGTGGGAGGGGTAAGATGTGGGGTATATGGGAACCTCATATTTTTTAATGTAATATTTTTTGTGATATCCAATTTTCCAGGCACCATTTGTTGAAGAGGCTATTCTCTTCTAGTTGAGTGGGTTTGGTGGCCTTCTTGAATATCATATGACTGTATATATGAGGATCTATATCAGAGCTCTCAGTTTGGTTCCATTGGTCAGTGTGTCTATCCTTGTGCCAATACCATGCCATTTTAACTACTGTAGCTCTGTAATATGTTTTTTGTTTTGTTTTAAAGATTTATTCATCTGTCTGTTGTCTGTTCTCTGAGTCTATTTGCTGCGTCTTCTTTGTCCGCTTCTGTTGTTGTGAGTGGCATGTGTTTCTTTTTGTTGTGTCATCTTGCTGGGTCAGCTCTCCATGTGTATGGTGCCATTCCTGGGCAGGCTGTGCTTTCTTTCACGCTGGGCGGCTCTCCTTACAGGGCGCACTCCTTGCACATGGGGCTCCCCTATGTGGGGGACACCCCTATGTGGCATGGCATTCCTTGAGCGCATCAGCACTGCACATGGACCAGCTCCACATAGGTCAAGGAGGCCTGAGGTTTGAACCGTGGGCCTCCCATGTGGTAGACGGACGCCCTAACCACTGGGCTAAGTCCACCGCCTGTAATATGTTTTGAAGTCAGGTAGTGTGATTCCTCCAATTTCATTTTTGTTTTCAATATGTCTTTGGCTATTTGGTGCCTCCTTCCTTTCCAAATAAATTTCATAATTACTTTTTCTAGTTCATTAAAAAATGCTATGTTGATTTTTATTGGGATTGCATTGAATCTGTAGATCAGTTATGGTAGGATAGACATCTTAATATTTAGACTTCCTATCCATGAACAGGGAATATTCTTCCATTTATTTAGGGCTTCTTTGATTTCCTTGAACAGTGTTGTGTAGTTTTCTGTAAGTCTTTTACATCTTTGGTTAAATTTATTCCTAGGTATTTGATTTTTTTATTTTCTATTGTAAATGGTATTTGTTTCTTGATTTTCTCCTGAGATTGCTCATTATTGGCGTACAGAAATGCTGATTTTTGCACACTGATCTTATAACCTGCGACTTTACTGAACTCATTTATAAGTTCTAGAAGCTGTGTTGTAGACTTCTCAGGGCTTTCTATATATAGGACCATGTCATCTGCAAATAATGAAACTTTGACTTTTTCCATTCAAATTTGGTTGCACTTTATGTCTGGTTCTTGCCTCAGTGCTTCATCAAGTACTTCTAATACAATGTTAAAAAGAAGGGGTGATAGTGAGCATCATTGCTGTGTTCCTGATCTTAGAGGGAAAGATTTTAGAAATTTCACCATTGTAAATGATGTTAGCTGTGGGGTTTTCATAGATACACTTAATCATGTTCAGAAAGTTTCCTTCTATTCCTACCTTTTGCAGTGTTTTTATCAAGAAAGGGTGCTATATTTTGTTAAATGCTTTTCTGCATCTATAGATATGATTGTGTGATTTTTTCCTTCAATCTGTTTATGTGGTATATTACATTAATTGATTTTATGTTGAACCCTTGCATTCCACAAATGAAACTCCCTTGGTGATGGTGTATAATTCATTTAATGTGTTGTTGAATATGATTAGCAAGTATTTTTTTGAGGATTGTTGCATCTAGGTTCATTAGAGAGATTGGTCTGTACTTTTCCTTTCTTGTGTCTTTTGTTTGGCTTTGGTATTAGGGTAACGTTGGCATCACAGAATGAGTTAGACAGTTTTCCTTCTATTTTGATTTTTGGAAGAGTTTAAGCAAGAATGGCGTTAGTTCTTTCTAGAATATTTGGTAGAATTCACCTGTGAAGCTGTCTGTCCCAGGGCTCTTGTTAGTTAGGAGGTTTTTACTGACTAATTCTATCTCTTTACTTGTGATTGGTTTGTTGAGATCATCAATTTCTTCTTATATCAATGTAGGCTGCTTATGTGTTTCTATGAATTTGTCCATTTCCTCTGAATTGTTTTTGTTGGAATAGAGTTTTTCAAAGTATCATCTTATGATAGTCTTTACTTCTCTGGGGTCAATAGTGATATCCCCTTTGTCATTTCTTATTTTGTGTATTTGCATCTTCTCTCTTTGTTAGTCTAGCTAAGGCTTTATCAATTTTATTAATATTCCTAAAGAACCAGCTCTTTATTTTTTTTAGTGCTTTCTTATCTTCAATTTATTTAGTTCTGCTGTCATCTTTGTTATCTCTTTCTTTCTTCTTCCTTTGAGGTTAGTTTGTTGTTTTTATACTAATTCATCCAAGTGTGCAGTTAGTTCAATTTTAGCTCTTTCTTCTTTTTTTATATGAATTTATGGCTATGAATTTATGGCTATGAATTTCCTGCTCAGTATGGCTTTTGCTGCATCCTATTAGGTTTGATATGTTGTCTTATCATTTTCATTAGTTTCAAGGTAGTTGTTGATTTCTGTTGAGATTTCCTTTTTTTTTTTTTTTTGGCTTAAACAATAGCAATTTTTTTCTGCATAATCTCTTTACTTTTTTTAAGTGTTACATTTAAAAAATGAGGTTCCCACATACCCACATCCCCCTCACCCCACTCCTCCCACATCAACAACCCCCCACCACCCTACCATGGCACACTCACTGCACTTGGCAAACATACTGCAGAGCACTGCCACACCACATGGATAAGAGGCCACATTGTAGTTTACACTCTACCCCAGTCCACCCAGTGGGTTATGGCAGTATATATATTGTCCAGCATCTGTCCCTGCAACATCATTCAGGAAAATTCCAAGTCCAAAAAGTGTCCCCACAGCACACCTCTTCTTCCCTCTCCCTGTGCTCAGCAATGACTGTAGCCACTGTCTCCACATCAGTGATACAATTTCTTCCATTGCTAGAGTCACAATAGTTCTATAGTAGAATACCAGTAAGTCACTCTAATCCATATTTTATTCTTCCATCCTGTGGACCCTGGGATGGTGATGTCCACTCCACCTCTATATCGAAAGGGGCCTCCGATTCCACATGGATAATGGATGCAATTCTCCTGCTTGCAGTTATAGGTATTCTTGGTTCCCTGGTGTGGTTGTTGACCATCTTCACCTCCCTGTTAGCTGACCTGGGTAAGTCCAATGAACCAGACTGTAGGAGATGCAAGTCTGCTGAGGCTCAGGGCCCAGGTGGCACATGGACAGTCCAGAGATTCAAGTCTCCTGAGTATATATCAACTGCATTGTCAACCACAGGTTCAGTAATAGCGACAGAAGAGGCATGTGTAGAAAGTTAACATCTGAGTCCACTGAAAAGGCATTGAATTGAAATTCAAAAAAATACTATTCTTGTGGGGATGTGTTGGTATGGTTGTGATGTATTTATTAAATAATACACAGTATAGTGTGGACTTAATAATTGGTCCACAGTTTTCATCTGACTGGCAAAGGGGTCTGTGGAACAATAAAGTTTAGGAACCCCTGCTAGGGCAACCACTAAAATAAAATTGATATACTGAACAGGAGAAAAATGGAGTCATATGTAATGCTCAGTAAAATCAGAGGGGGTAAAAAAGAATGGAACATAAAGAAACCAAGAACAATGGGAATAGAAAATAGTTAAATATAGAGTACACATCAACCCAACTATATTGATAATGACTTGAAATGTTTCTGGACTCACCCACCATTCAAAGACAGACACTAGCAGAGTGCATTTTTCAAAAGCTAGTATATGCTCTCTATGAGAAATTCACTTTAAATGTAATCCAAGTAAATGAAAATCAAGGAATGGAGAAAGCTATACCCTACAAACACTAGTTCGAAGAAAGCTGGAGTATCAATTTTAGACAAAGCTGACATTAAAGCAACTAAAATTATTGGGGATATAAAAAGACATTACCTAATAATAAAGGAGTCAATTCTCCAAAATTCATAACAGCTCTTAATGTGTAAGCCCCTTGCAACAGGTCATCCATATATTTGAATAGAATACTTGACTAAAGAAGATAAAAAATACCAATAAATTCATATGAAATTGCTCACATTTTTCCTAAGGAAAACACAAGTAAAGCTTAGTGAGATACCAATACACATCCACTAGAATGCCTCCAATTAAACAAAAAAAAAAAAAAACTTTCCATACAAAATGTTGGCAATGTACCCTAATATATTGCTGACAGAAGTTGAAAATATAACCACTTTGAAAACTTTTCGGCAGTTTCTTAAAATATTAAACCATACCTATGTGATTCAGCAAGGCCTTTCCTAAGTATTTATTCAATACAAATAAATGTATCCACAAAAGATTTCTAACTGAACGTTCATAGCAGCTTTATTTTTAATAGTCAAAAATTGAAGACATATTAAACACCCATCAACAGGAGCAAAAATTAAAAATTAGTCATATAATAAAAATGAAATGGGATGAAATGAATGAAACGGGATAGACATGATATAAACACAATAAAATTTTACTCTCATTACAATTATGTCCAGTGAAAGAACCATCCTAATGTGTATTGATTTAATTGACATGGAGTTCTAAAATTTATTAAAGCAATCAGAACAGTGATTATCTCTGGGTGGGGAGGAGGGAAGGACTAGTTTAACTTAGGAAGGCAGGAGGGAAATTTCTAGAGTGATGGGAAATAATGTCCAAGTGCACATGCATTAGTAAAAAGAGCAAGTTATATATTGAAGTTTTGTGAGTTTCACCATATAGAATGTATACATCAGTATTGTAACAAAAAATGATACAAAGGAAAAATTAAGTGAACAAAAGGCAGTGAAGAAAACATCTCTGATAACTATTAAAACAATTTAATGAAAATTTTTACACACTTTCTGCATATAAAGCCTATAATATAGTAAACATCAATTTTGATAGCATCTCCATATTGCTATCAGCTATTTAACATAATCAGTATTATGTTTAAAATATATGTAAAATGTACAGAAAATTGGTAAAAACAATCATTCAGCATAAAATATCATAGGCCCGGAGCTAGGAAGAGAGGTCTGCACTGCAGACAGACCTGAAAGGGCAGACTGTACAGCAGAGAAAGGTTGAACGCTTGTAAGAGGGTGAGGGAACAGGGAAGTTCTTGATTTTGGGTGGTGACACAGGAAGTTCTTGCATTTGTTGGTCTGACAGCCTCCCTTCCATTCACCATAAAACTCAACAGCATACCTACTATGTGCCTGACCAAGGCTAGGTCCTGGGGATAGAACCAGTGATGAGACGGACCCAGGCCTTCCTTGATGGAACTCATGTCAATACAGTAGGCAGACAATGGACAGTGAGCCTTCAATTGCTTGGTGATAAAGTATATTGAGGTTAGGAGAGTAGATGTGGCTTAAGCAGTTGAGAGCCTGTGTCCCATATGGGAGGTCCTGGATTCAGTTTCCAGTGCCTCCTAAAAAACAAAAACAACAAGCAGAAAAAATGAAAAAAACCAGCTCAGGGAAGCCAGTGTGGTTCAGTGGCTGAGTGCCAGCCTCCCATTACAAGGTCCTGGGTTCAATCACTTGACCCCAGTACCTCAAAAGAAAAATAAAATGATATTGAGGGTAGATCCACACGGCAGTAGAATTCAGGGAAAGGAACAGAGCTTAGTAATGCAACCCCCACTGAGAAGTTGACATTTAACCTCAGACCTGAAGAACACGAGGGAATTTCAGAGGTAAGAGAGGAGTACAGTGTTCTGAGCAGAGCAAAGTGTGTGTACAAATACTCTGAAGTCAAGAAATGCTCCCCACTGGCTGAGAATCAAGAGAAAGTCAATAAAGATGAGAGCATATTCTTAACCTGTGATCAGAGAGGTCAGTGGCAGGTCCAAGAATGGCTAGAGGTCATGGTGAGGACTCAGGATTTCCTTCAAAGAGCAAAGTGGAATAAATGAGGTATTTCAAATCAGGGATTCTCTATTTCCCTCTGTTGGCTTCATTTTGTGTGTCTCTCTAGGAATGCAAAGTTTTAACTCCAGATCAATATACATACATTGAGTTTTTATCTCCCCATCTCTCTCTATCCATCTCTCTCTAAGGTTTTTCTTTATCTCTCTTCTCCTTTCTCTTCATGGATGTCTGTCTGCAGGCCTCTTAGATACCATCACTCATGTCTCAGGAGGAAGGCATGGGGGTCATGAATGAAAACTTGAATGGGGCTTGAGAAGTGCCTTTTTCAGACGTGCTCTGGCTCAATAAGAACAACAGAAAACCCTCCGCTCTTTGGCTCTGCCTCTTCTGTTGGGTCCTTTCCAGATGAGGTAAGTGACAGAGAGGGCTGGGTAGGAATGCGAGACTACTAGTCTTCCTCCCAAAACCATCCTAGTAAATTCCCCATATTTTCACTAAAGAAATGCAGGTTGTTGATGAACAGGTCTCAGGGATTCAGGCATTAGTTTCCTCCTTGCAGAGGACAGAGCTTGAGCACCACTCCTCTTTGCAAAATTTGTCATTGCTGAAAGATTCCATTTAGCACCTAGTGCCTGTCACAGAAGTGTGAAGGACTTTTATTCATTAGTCAGCAGTACTCCATTCACAGGTGGTTTCAGAATATTTTACTCAAATTCAATTTTTTTTATTTATTAAATTTAAGTATATCTTTTTAAGTATATCTTTTAACAGAGATAAACAATAAGTGTATAGTAAACATTGTGAACTTACAAAACATGCATATGATCATATAAGGTACCCATATATCAACCTACCACCAACCTCTTGCATTTTGGCATAATATTTCTTAGAAACTATGAAAGGGGAAGCAGATGTGGCTCAAGGGATTGGGTTTCTCCCTACCATATGGGAGGACCTAGGTTCGATCCCTGGGTCTCCTGGTAAACAAGAAAAGAGAAAGCATGGCTGCAAGGCAAGCAAGTGCCCATGCAGTGACCCAAGTGCCTGCATGCCAAGCTGAGTGCCTATGTGGCAAGCCAAGTGCCTGCGTGATTGCCCACATGGTGAGCCATTGCCTGTGCCAGTGAGTCATGAAGCAAGATGACTATGCAACATGAGAGACAAAGGGGAGAGTCAAGGTGAGGCACAACAGAAACCAGAAACTGAGGTGACACAAGTGACAGGAAACCTCTCTCCACATCAGAGGTTCCCAGGATTGAATCCCAGTGAATCCAAGAGGAGAAAAACAAGAAGACAAAAAGAGAAATAAATACAGAAGATCACACAGCAAATGGACACAGACAGCAAAAAAATAGCAGGGGAAGGGGAAGGGGAGGGAGAAAAGGCAGCAACAAATTAATTGGTTTTAAAAAACTATGAAAGAACATCTGAAATTTAATGCTTAAACATTGATAGTCTTCATACAATGTATGAGCTGTGTTGCTATTTTGGTATAAGCCAAAGAAACTCTGACATTTAGAGCAAATGAGAAATTTATGGAACAGATGGCGTGACTATCTCACATGCACACACACAAAAAAACAAAACAGCTGAGGCACCAGGTCCTGGAAGGCACAGGACCTTGATGTAATGAGTTCAAAGTCAAGAATTTAGTAGGAGTTGATAACAAAAAATGGCCACTAGGTGGCAGCAAAACACAAACTGTGGGTGCATTTTTGGCAGGATTGTGGGGTGAGGGTTGGAGCCTCACAGCAGGAGGAGCCATTCAAGAGTTAGGGGCAGGTCAGGGAGCCCCAAGAGGGGAATGAGGACAAAAGGAAAATTCCCAAACTCCTAAGGAGGAGATCTAGGCAATGTCAATGATTCAGCACAATGGGGAACCTCTGGGCCAGAAAGCCCCAAGCTGCCAAAGTGGCTTGGGGCTTTACAGATGCAGGCTTGTATCTTATCAATGGCTATAGGATATTAAGTGTAATTTTGCAGGGTATGCAAACTAGGTAATATCTAATTGGCTAAAAATTGCTTGCTTGGGATTTTTTTTTTTAATTGCACTTAGGCCCATGGGTTTTCATAAAGAGGGAGGCTGCAGTGATGAAGTAAACAACAAACAAGTGACATGATCCTTCCTAAAGAAAATCCCAAAGAACCCACAAGAAAACTATTAGAAGTAGTTAACAAATTCAGCAAAGTTGCAGGCTACAAGATTAATATAAAAAACCAGGTGTGACTTTATACTCCAGCAATGAAAAGATAATTTTAAAAATTTTTTAAATTCTGCAATAGCTCATAGAAGAAAAAGTAGATAGGAATAAATTTAACCAAGGAGGTGAAGGATTTGTACACTGAAAATTATAAAACACTGCTGAAGGAATTTAAAGAGAACCCCAATAAATGACACGATATTGCTTGTACATTGATAAGAGTTTTTAATATTAAGATGTCAATACTACACAAAGCAATCAATGTCAATACTACACAAAGCAATCAATGCAGTAGCTGTGAAAATCCTGGCAGACTTTTTGAAGAAATTAACAAGCTGACACTTTCATATGGAATTGCAACAAACCCTCAATTGTCAAATCAGTATTACAAAAGAAAAGCAAAGTTGGAGGTATCACACTTTGTGATTTCAAAACTTACTACAAAGCCACAGTAATGAAAAGAGTCCAATACTGGCATAAAGATAGACAGACAAAACAGAATTGAATTTAGATATGTTCATCACATATCTATGGCCAGCTGCTTTTTAACAAGGATACCAAGTACATTAACTGAGGAAGGAAGGTGTCTTTAACAAATGGTGCTGGGAAAATAGAATATCCACTTGTAAAAGAATAAAAGACATTGATCAATGGAATCATATTGACAGCTCAGAAATACACCTTCGCCTCTATGGTCAATTGATTTTTTACAAGGCTACCAAGTCCACCCACTTGGAACAGAACAGTCTCAACAACCAATGATGGTGGGAGAACTGGATATCCATACCCAAAAGAATGAGAGAGAACCCCTATCTCACGCCTTATATGACAATAAGCTCAAAAGGTATCAAAGACCTAAATATAAAAGAAAGGATTATAAATGCCCAGAAGAAAATGTAGGAAAATATCTTCAAGATCTTTTTGTAGGAGGTGGATTCTTTGACTTTACACCCAAAGCACAAACAATGAAAGAAAAAATAAATACCCTGGACCTCCTCAAAATTCATTATGTTTGTGCTTCAAAGGACTTTGACAAGAAGGTGAAAGGCAGCCCACTCAATGGAAGAAAATATTTGAAAACCACATATCAGATAAGGGTGTCATATCCATCATATAGAGAGATCCTACAATTCAATGATAAGAAAACAAACCCAATTTAAAAATGAGCAAATGTCTTTAAAAGACATTTTCCAAAAAAAGAAATACAGGAGGACTTCTGGGAAGATGGTGGACAATAAAGACATGCAAATCTCTTCTCTCTCAGAAAAAGTAGAGGACATGTAAAAACTGCCTGGGAAAAACTCTTCTAGGTTTTAGGACACCAGGGGAAGGCTGGACACCATACAGAATAAAGAGCAACAAAAGAAAAGAATCATGAAGGCAAAATGGTGAAATGAAAGAGGGAGCTGCTACTGTTGCCACCCTCCCACACACTAAGGACACTTCTGAATTCTCAGCACTTGGGGCCTATGACTACAGGCATAAGAGTCCCCAGGGGTCCACCTCCCCAGGAAAGGGGAGAGAAAAGGACATAGAATAAGACTGACATAGCTTTTGACCCACAGATTTGGTCTGCTGTGTCCCAGGACCCCTTTCTGGCTGGATGTGGCTATACCACTGTTTGCCTTGGGAGCCAGCTGAATGGGAGGAAGAGATGAGATGTGGAGGCATTTTCAGGACTTGGAGTTGTCCTGAGTGGTGCTGCAGGGACAATTTCCGTACATTGTATGTCCTCCCATGGCCCATTGGATGGAACGTGGAAAAGTGTGGGCTATGGTGTGGACCACAGGCCATGGGGTGCAGCGAAGCCCGGAGATGTACTCACCAGATGCAATGGATGTGTCATGATGATGGGGGTGAGTGTTACTGCGGGGGGAGTGGTGGGGTGGGGGCGGTGGGGATGAATGGGGACCTCATATTTTTTTAATGTAATATATTTTTTTAAATGAATAAATAAAAAAATTTAAAAAAGAGTAAAAAGAGATCTGGGACTAAGAAAATCTGGCCTTCTCAATCTCCCTTTCTACTAACTGGGATTGACTGTTGAGGATGCAGAAGGGAGTTGAATTATTTCCTACCCAGGAAAAGATAGGGGGCTGTCAGTGAAGGTTGAAGAACTATCTCTGAGAAAGTTTGAATTACAATGCTCTTAGTCTTCAGGCAGGAAACTATATCACATTGATCCAGTAGTTGTTGCAGCAAACCTACTCACCAGCAAGAGGAATCAAAGACAGCTCACAGCACAGCTCACAGTAGACCACCAGGCTTCTGGACTGGGCCCCAAGAAGACTCAATGGGAGAGAATGTGGACTAGCAATTCCTGCAGCAAGACCATCTTCTCATATCAGCAGCAGGGATGAAACACCAAAACAAAAAACAAAAAAAAAAACCACAACATTTTCCCAGCCTGATCTCAAAAAGAGCTCTGTCTACATAAGGCAGCTCACACAGGTAGGTGACAAGGAATATTTTCCCTGTAGAGGGAGCCCAGCTTCTTACTTTAGCTATAGCTGGGACCAACACAGAGCCAAAGGGAATTTCTTTAGGTCATATGCAGATATACCAGAAGGAATTTTGTTTGCCAGAGGTACCTCAATGAAATGCAAAGCAATACCTAAGGGAGATACTTAATCATCAGGAAGCCAAGGTACACTCATGGAACTTTTGATGGAGGATGAAAATCATGAGCTCCATGAAGACCAAAGAGATGATATGAGAGATCATCAGGTGCTGAATACCAATTGCCATGAATGGGACCTGAACAACCCATACATGCTACTGTGACAGACATTATGCCAGGCTGGAGGACACTGTTCAGGGAAGGGTAGATATATTCATACGTCATAGCAGGTTCTCAGTGGGCTTCTACTGAGAAGGATCCCAGCACCTTCATATCCTGCAAAACCATTACCAACAAAATCACAAAGGAGCTTCTGCTTTAATAGGCTTCCATGAAGTGTGAGTGAGGGAGTCAACATGATGGCCACTGGCTCTCACCACCAGGCTTGGAGAAGTGCAGGACAAGGGAGCAGGAACCAGAGGAAACATACCAGTCCACTCTCTCAAGTTCCACCCAGTGGTGTGCAGAGTGGCCACCTGGCACTGAGGGCCTAAGAGCCCATTCTCTAGTCTCCCAGTCAGCTCCTTGGAAGCCCATAAAGATAAAACTCCTTTCTTAGTTTGGTAGCAATGGTTTCAAAGGCCTTGGAGGTCCCAAATATCCTTTCTGCATGTACTCTATGGAGACTCCCACCCAGCATGCCATACGCACAGCAGCCTATAACACTTGGTCAGGTCTCACTCACAGCCAAGTGTATTGAGAACCTCCCTGATTTTCTGTTTCATCTCTTGGGGCACAAGGAAGCTCATGATTTTTATCCTCCATTTCAAGTTCCATGAGCACAGCTGGGCCTTCTGGAGATCCTGAACACAGCTCCTTTTTATTTTCTCTGTCGTTTTCCTGGCTTCCTGCTGGCAAACACCAAGCAGGCATTACTGAAGATAAGTTTAACGAAATGCTTCATGGCCCCTTTCTAGTCCTGGATGTTGCCAAAAGTGGAGGCTGGCCTCACTACACAGGAAAAATTCTGCTGCTTGCTGGTCACTTGGTATTGCTCCACATGGATGGAGATTCCCCTGGAAACAGCTTGGAGAGAATTGATTCCATCAGGGTCTCCATCCCAATGCAGCCTACATACATAAGCAGATGGTGAGGCCACAGGGCCAAGCTGGGAGGTTGTGCTGGGTTGGGGCCCTCCCAGTGCCCCTCCTTCAGGCCCAGCCCTGAGGTTTGGCTGAGCTGCACCAAGGTCATCAGGGAGTTGATGGTGCAGTTGGGGCTGGGGCTGGGTCTATGTGGCTGATGCAGAAATCTCGGAGGATCCTGACTCTGGTGCACTTTGGCTTTCTCTCCCCTTCTGAATGAAGGCCTGGCTAAGTCTGCTCTTCTCTAGAAGAGGAGTATTGCAGGGTTGACCAGTGATGGTGGAGAGGTTGTGCCTGGAAGGACAGGGATGGGCTTCTCTCTCTCCTTGCCTGGCAGTGTCTTTTGGCTCCTTCATTCAGTGTTCAGTCTATCAAGATTTTCTTAAAAGCCATGTGCCAAGCAGCTTCCCTCAGTCCTCTTGAACAAAGTCCTTTCATGCTTTCATATACCACTGCTTTCTATTTTTCTAGGCAAAAACTACTCTTCTTAATAACTTCTGAATTTGATAAGTGAATAAACCCATATAATATGCCTTTTCATTCAAATGAATAATAATAAAAGCGCTAACTCAGAAGCGTCACTTATTTCACACTAGTCTCTATTCTTAGCATTATGTCAGCATATATATAAGTCTTCTCAACAGCTCAGTCAAGTAGGTAATATATTTCTTCTCTGATGAAAAATCTGAGATACAGGCATAAAGGCAGATCTGGGATTAAAACCCAGTGTTTCTGACTTCAGTGTCCCTGGATCTAATCACAATATTATGCTGCCTCTTTGAGATCAAAATTAGCTATAAATTGGAATTTTGAGATTTAACACATATAACATAATTTTGACTGCTAATCAGGACCCAGCAGATTTAAAGGATCTGGTCAGTAACTCTATAGAGAACTAGGCAGGAGTCATCCTAGAGCAGCCCCTAGAACATTGGACTTGGAGACTACTTGACAAAATGAGCAAGGATCTGCAGTAAGCAACAAAAAACTTGAGGTATTTCTGAGTCCTGGAAAAATAAGAAACCTATTGTCAGAAGTATCTCTACCTCAAAAAGTGAGCACCAAGGGCATAAAATTTGGAAACACTGATGCACATATTGCTATTAGGAGCTAATGACATTCCTGGGAGGTCAACTAAACATCCTTCAAAAGTGATGAGAAAAAGCTTAGCCTTGGGTGCAGCCTTCCTCCCTGGATGTAATCCAGTGTTATAATTCCTGACCTTCCTAAAACTAGAGAGGACAAGTCCTAAGTGGAAATCCCATGTTTGTCACCAAGACAAGAAATCAAGGCCCTTGACACCATCTGGTGATTTGGGGCCCTGAAAACATGGTTGCAACTTGAGTGAAAGTGACAGTGATTCCTATTTGAGATTTTGAGATTAGCCTGGAACAACAAATATAGATGTAGTGACCACGTTTTATGCTTTCTGCCTGTTGCTCAGGCTTCCAGACATCACACTCTTTCAGTCTCAAAAGGGACACTGTTCGATAAATCCAACTTTCAGTCATGATGGAGAAGCCATATTCCTTGCTAGTCCTCTTGCTTAAAACAAACAAACAAACAAACAAAAATGTGGGCATGATACACTAAACAGGAAGATTCTAAAAGGTGGAAAGAAAAAAGTGAGTTGGCTAAGGACCTCAGGACTTGAGCAAAAATGTGGTGGTGACTTCCTTATGTCTCCCATCTATCCCAAAGAGTGAAGCAGGCTAGACAGGGAATCAATAGATGGATCTGGAACCTGGCAGAAAAACTGATGCCATTAAAAATGTGTTCTTCAGTACCCCCAAAATGGCTTCTGGAAGAACCTGTGAGATTCTATGATTTGGAACAAAATTTCCTCCAGAAGACAGGGGAAGCCCCAGATATTCTCCAGGGGCCTTATTATTGGGCCCTACCGGGGGATTGACGGGTACGTTACTCAATCAAAACAGCAAATAGCTGGGACTCTTCCTGTGTCATCAGCAAAGGGACAGAATAATTAATGGTTTAAAAAGTAAGTGCTAAAGCAAAAACTCATTATCCTGGCCTTTTGTCCCCACCTGGATCAATATACAAGTAAACGTGGGGATTTATATTCTACAACGTCAAATCATAGCCTGTAAATCAGCCTGCTTTATCACTCTTCATCTCCTTCCTCTCTACCTGGACCCCATCATCTATTATTTTCTCCCATTTCTCTTCTTACCATCTGTTAATAAATTACTGGCTTAACCAGCCTGCTCTTGAAATTCATTTCTCATAGCATAGCCAAGAACTTAGAATAAATCTGGCAATAAGAGGATGCCACAGAAGCCCACAACCCACAATTAACTGCTGCAGTTAAAGAAGCTGCCCCTCTACCAAAGGACCAGTAAAAGGCACAAAAAAATATTGTTGATAATGCCCACCCACCAATGCAAATGCCAAAGGAAAAACTGTCTAGATGTTAGTGTGGCTGAACAGGCAGCTGAACGTCCACTCCAGTTGTAGGAACAAGCCACAGTGAGGTGGTGTGACCTTAGGCTTTGCTTTTGCAGAGTGGGGTCAGCAGGGTGCATTAGGGAGCTGAAACTCCACTCTCACTCAGCAACGAGTTTGAATGACTCATAGTAAGGTGGTTCTCCTCACCACCTCACCCCAGTCTCACCTTCCCCCACTGCCAATTTCAACCTTATCACCAACTAATTATCCAGTTGTTCTCCCCCCACTAGTGCCCTGGTTAATCCTTGAACACACCAGGAACTTACTCCCACATCAAAGTTTTTGATGGGATGCTCTTCCCCAGATATCTGCATGCCTCACTTATTCTTCCTTCAAGTATTGCTAAAGGAACCCTTCTTGGTGATGCCATCCATGACAATCTTTAAAAATACATTCTCCTCCTCCAACACTCCCCTTGCTCACACTTTATTTCCACAGCATGCTCACATCTCATGTATTAAATAATCTACTTATATATTATGTATATCCCATGTCCACCTAAAAAATAAGCTCCTTCAAGGCTGGGATTATTTCCTGTTTTTTTATTGCTTTATTGCCAGCAGGAGGAATTATTCCTGGTACAGAACAGGCCATTCATAAATCCTTGAATAAATGAATGAATGAACATTCTTGGTAACATCTCTACTTTGACTAGGAGTGCTCTGTCATACAGTGTTAACCCAGGCAGGTCAATGACAATACACCAAGATGTAGAAAAAAAATATGTTAAAATAATTTTTAAATATGTATTGAGCAATTACTTTGGGTCAGGCACTGTGCTAAGTGCTGTACATGAATTATTCATTTAATGGTTTCTGAAACCCTGTCAGGAGTCATTTTATGCTATTTTACAGACAGGAGAGAAAATTGAGATTTAGAGCCTTCAGGAGAAGTGCCAGTGGTCACACAGAGGAAAAGAGGAAGAGCCCAGACCAGAGTGGAATTCAAATCAGGAATGTCTGTCTCCAAACCCCAAGCTCTCAATCTCCAAATTATACTGCTTACCAAGTCCATAAATTTGGCTATACAAAAGACCACAATAATGTGGTGCATTTGGGCAGTATTGCAATGATCTGAATGGTCTAAGAAGGATTTTTAGAGGTTCCAGCAAAACTAAAGAAAAAATGGATTACAGCACATTTATCATAATATATAAACAACAATTTAACAATAAAGAGGAAGAAGCAGATGATAATGATGAGAGGGAAAATTCTATTATTTATTGAAGGATGAACATGATATGCAAAGCTGCCTTGCTTCAGATCAAATTGTATAAATACTATTTCTTGATTTTAATAAGTATTTTTAAGGAGAGTATTTGGAATTTTGCTTTGACAACTGCAAATTGCAAATATCATGTTGCAAACTAATGGCAGTTCATACCCCTTGATCATGAGTTGAGTTCAGTAGTGCTTGTATGATGAACTAAAATGTTCATGAACAGAAAGTCATTGCCTCCATGTGGAGATGGCCAGGAGAGCCACTGAAGTCAGTGTTTAACTTCTCCAAGGGGCAATTCTAAATCCATTTCAATGACAGGAAAATGGCCACCTAGAGTCCAGATGGAGGCTATTCAGGACAAAGATTCCTATGGTAATTCTCACCAGGCAGTTCTTTAAATGTATTTTACCAAATTCTGTGTGTGCCATTAAATTAAAATAATGTTGATTTTTTAAAATAAAATTGGTAAAGGGTCAAAAATGTCTTTAAGCATTTTAACTCAAACAGCTTAAATAGCTGAACTGACTATACCGAGTGGTTAGCAAGGGGCCTTTAAAATGTCTAGTTTTTAAAGAGACAATTTTATGTTACCCTTTCTAACAATAACTGTCTATTCAGACAACTCCTAGACACTGGTAATAAAATCACATCATAACCATATGGAGTCATGTTTTCCATTTCATTTTCAACAGCTAAATACACATGCCATCTCAACTGAGAAAAATGTTAGGACTAAGTGTGAGAAGTAAATGTCCAAAGAATAAAGAGATGTTAAGGGTTCCCTTTTTAAGTTGACCATGTGTTTGACACTGTGTCAGCATCAGGCACACAGAAAGGAAAAATATTCTATCCCTACTTTGGGGAAATTTGAAAACCTCATGGAAAAACAGATTTAGAATTCCATTATTGCATTATAAACCTGCAAGTTCCACAGAGAGAGAGGAGCAGAGGAGAGCACAGAGGGAGAGACCAGTTAATCCTGGACAGTCAGGAAGAGGTTCCGTTTCACACAATGTAAAACAATAAGAGGCTTTCCCAAGATGAGAAAGAGGTGAGAGGAACAACTGAACTATTTATGAAGCAGGAATTGAGACTTGCAACCTGAACAAATCTGACTACTTTCTGGTGGAAAGAAACTGCTTGTCAGCAAGTGGAAGAAATAAAATTAAATATGCAAAATCATGGCTGACATCCACACACAGTGTTTCTCAACACCCATTGAGGTCCTCATTAAAATGTCTGAACACTGGGTATAGAATGATGGGAATGTAAAGAGGTCAGAGGAAAGGATTTGGAAATAGAACATGAACATAAGCTCTTGTCTAAGAGAACTCTTCACTGAGAATTCAAATTGACATGCCATAGTAACTCACCTCAGACAAATTTAGAAACTTCCTATTTGGAGCCTTTCTCAACTGTGTATGGGTAAATAGCTTACCTAAATTAACTGATTTTACAAAACAAAAAAAAGGGTATATATTGCCATGTATCATTTACACTTCTATGATATGAGGCTTTTCTTACTATCCCATGGCATCTTCAATAGCAACTTTTTAAAATATATATATTTTTTTATTTTTTAAAAGATACTTAGATTACATAAATGTTACACACAAAAAAATAAGGATTCCCATATGCCCCACCTCCCACACCCTCCCACATAAACAACATCCTTCATTAGTGTAGCACATTCATTGCAATTGACAAATGCATCCTGGGGCTTTGTCACTGAGCATGGACACATTATAAGTTCACACTGTAGTTTACACTCTTTCCCACACAATTCTGCATGTTATGGGAAGATATAAAGTGGCCTATATCTGTCGTTGCAAATGTCATTCGGGATGATTCCAAGTCCCACAAAGGCCCATATTACACCTTGTTTCCCTCCCCTGCCCCAGACCTCCATTGGCCACTGCCTCCACATCAATGTAAATTCTTTCATTGCTAGAATAACAATTAGTCTATAGTAGAAAACAAGTAAGTCCACGCTAGTCCATAGTTCTTTCCCCAATCCTGAGGATTCTGGGATAGTGATGGCCACTGCACTTCTAATTGAGAGATGGCTTTGATTCCATACAGCTGATGGATGGGATTCTCTTACAGTTGTAGGCTGTTTCCTTGGTATGGTGGTTGTCAATACTCACCTCCTTGTTAGTTGTCCTGGGTGAGTCCAATGAAATGGAGAGTAGGTATTGCAACTTTGCTGAGGCTCAGGGCCCAACAGGCACATGGACAGCCCAAAGATCCAAGTCTTTTGGATGATTACCTATAAACTCCAGCACCAAGTATAGGTTTAAATACAAGGAACAAATGAGCCATGTGCAGGGAAGCCATATCTGAGTCCAACTCTGTCACTGTCAGGAGCACAAACTCCAGAGCAGGGCCCACTGGCAAGGTACCAAAATCCAGAGCTATTTGCCCTGACCATAGAACCTGGGTATCTCCAGAGCCTTCAGGAGCCCCACTATTTGGGGTAGTATCCACTTCGGTAGTTTATGAGACACTGCTGCTATGTGCATAAGCATTACCTCTGGGAAGATGTCCTGACTCACTTGGAAGTCTCTTAGCCATATAAACTCATTTTTCTTTACCTTTTCCCCCTTTTGGTCAAGGTCTTTTTCCAGTTGCATTGCTAGTTGGTGCTTGGTAGTAACCCCTCAGTGACAGGGAGGCTCATCCCCAAGAGTCATGTCCCATGCTGAGGGGAAGGTAATGTATTTATGTGCTGAGCTTGGCTTAGAGAAAGGCTCTCAGGAGGTAATTCTTAGACACTCCACAACACTAGGTTAAGTTTCAATTTCAAGAGCAATAGCTTATAAGCATAGTCATCAATTTCAAGGGTCCATCAATGGACCATCCTCCTTTGCCAGTCATTGCCCCTGCACTTGGGGGACTATTGTTGCTCCATTAGAGAGCATGGTAGAGCTTTCCAAGATGGGAATTCAATATTCACTTGGTTATTGTATGAATCTCCACCCACTGTGACAATGCCCCATGAATATTCGAACACATTTATATACCTTACATGTATGCCCAGGTGAATTTCTACCTATGTATCCCCCATCATTGACACACCACACCAAGGATCCCCCCCCTGCTCCAGTTGTTTTTCTTTTTTAGATTTATTTATTTATTTATTTCTCTCTCCCCTTCCCACCCCGGTTGACTGTTCTGTGTCTATTTGCTGTGTCTTCTTTGTCCGCTTCCGTTGTTGTCAGCGGCACAGGAATCAGTGTTTCTTTTTGTTGCGTCATCTTGTTGTGTCAGTTCTCCGTGTGTGTGGTACCATCTTTGGGCAGGCTGCACTTTCTTTTGCACTGGGTGGCTCTCCTTATGGGGTGCACTCCTTGCGAGTGGGGCTCCCCTACGTGGGGGACACCCCTGTGTCGCAGGGCACTCTTGCGCACATCAGCACTGCACATGGGCCAGCTCCACACGGGTCAAGGAGGCCCAGGGTTTGAACCGCGGACTTCCCATCCCTAGCCACTGGGCCAAGTCCACCACCATGCTCCAGTTGTAATCCTTCTGTGATTCAAAGCTTCTTCAAAAATGAAGTCAATGGCAGCATTTAACTGGATTTTATTTGGGTTGTCAGAAGCCACAGCCAAAGCCAGCTTCCTGGGCCCATGACCTGTGTAGATACACAAGGACCCATGCTCAGAAAGACTCTGCTTTAATTCTCTACTCTTATCATCTTGAAATTCTTAACCATCTTATATTTGATCTCGTGTTTTGTAAGTTAAGTCCAGCAGGGCATTGGAGCAGAAGATATATAAACAATATGCATATCTATCATTCCTTGTCACACCATTAGCATGGAGCATTCACAATGTCCCAATAGCACAAAATTACAGTGAACCTATGATGTATGAGAGTTGATTAAGACTCAATATGAGTGCAAAGGTAAGCATGTTACCTCTATGAGTAAAGAGGATGTTAACAGCTCTGAGGTCACATTTCCCCCTCAAACTAGAGCTTAATTCCAAGACAGAAGGAGTATTTACCTTCTAAAAAATACAGAACAACCAAGGATCCCTGTCATACACTTTCTTACTTGTGTCACCCTATATTAGTAAACCACTTACAGTGAAAATGGCAAGAGAAGTAAAGGAAAGATAAAGCAGCTAAGAATTCCTTTCCTTCAATCTTTCCTTATTTATCACTAAACAGAAAGTAGAGAGTATTGGTCAAATGTGCACATATCAAAAAGCAAACTAAAAACAGTTATATTAGTTTGTGCAGTGTTTCAACTTTTAGTAAGAATGAAATACATGCACAATAAAGAAATATGAAATAGGAATTGTGTAATTTAGTGATTCCGCATGTAAGTTAAATGCTCTTATATTTATATTTAAAAGTAATACAGCACACCCCCAGTCTGGGATATGACTCCTGGGCATGAATCTCACTGGCACCAAGGGATTACTACCAACCACTAACTGGTGATGCAACTAGAAAGAGACCTTGAATAAAAGGGTCAACTCAAACAAGCAGAATATCTCAGCCTACATGTAATATTGGGTGTTAAAAACTGCTTTTTGCCCTTGAATAAAAGGGGGAGATGGCAAAGACAAATGAGTTTATATGGCTAAGAGTCTTCGAAAAAGTCGGGAGGTCATCAGAAGAATCTCACTTATGCACACCTCAGCAGGATCCCAGAGACAGCCAAAGTAGATACAACCCCAGACACTGGTGCTCCTGAGGGCTACGGAGACATAGAGGTTTTATGGTCATGGCAGATGACTCTGGAGTTCAGTGTTCCTGAGTGCAATGGAGTTGGACTCAGATGTGACCTTTCTACACATGCTTCTGTAACTTTTACTGAATGTGTGGTTGGCAGTAGGGTTGGTATATACTCAGGAGACGTCAATCTCTGGACTGTCCATGTGCAAGCTGGGCCCTGAGCCTCAGCAGACTGCAACTCCTACAGTCTGGTTCATTGGACTTACCCAGGTCAGCTAACAAGGAGGTGAAGATGGTCAACCACACATGGAACCAAGAGTGCCTATAACTACAAGCAGGAGAATTGCATCCATTATCCATGTGGGATCTAAGCCCCCTCTTGATATAGAGGTGGAGTGGACACCACCATCCCAGGGTCCACAGGATGGAGAAATAAAATATGGATTAGAGTGGACTTACTGATATTCTACTATAGAACTACTGTGACTAGTAATGGTAAGAAATTGTAGCATTGATGTGGAGAAAGTGGCCACGGTAGTTGCTGAGGGCAGGGAGAGGGAAGAAGAGATGTGATGTGAGGGCATTTTCGGGACTTGGAGTTGTCCTAAATGATACTGCAGGGACAAATGCTAGACATTATATATCCTGCCATAACCCACTGAATGGACTGGGGGAGAGGATAACTACAATGTAAACTATTACCCATGTGGTGCAGCAGTGCTCCAAAATGTATTCACCAAATGCAATGAATGTGCCACAATGATGAAAGAGGTTGTTGATATGGGAGGAGTGGGGTGTGGGGGGATGGAGGGTATATGGGAACCTCATATTTTTTAATGTAGCATTTTTGTAATCTATGTATCTTCAAAAATATATAATTAAAAAAATTGATGGGGTGGGGGTGGGGAGTGGGGTATATAGGAACCTCATATTTTTTAATGTAACATTTGTGTGATCTATTAACTTTTAAAAAAGATAATTAAAAATAAAATTAAAAGTAACACAGCACAAAGAATAGTAAAATTCAAGCTAATTTAAATTTTTAATTTTTCTTTACTGAGAATAGTATTAAGCAGTAAGAAAAAATATGAAAAGTAGAGATATTGTGGGGAAAAGGAAAAAGCTTTATATTTTAGTATCATTAATGGTACCTTTTCTTCTCCTGCTTTTAGAGCAGGGGTCACACTTGTCAATTTGCACTTGGTACTGTAAATTAAGTAGCTGGTCTTGGGGTAGAGTTGTGGTTTTCAATAGAGAGAGAAATGAATATAGATGTAAATGAATTTATGTACATACCTATATATGTATATATAGATATATGCATACACTGTATAAACATTCATATATTCTGTAGTTCTGTTCAATGAGAACTATAATCCATGACAACCCAATAGCAATGAGCTCCCTAGCACCCAGATGTTGGTGTCTTTTTAATGATTTTATTTAATTTTTAAAGTTTTTTATAATAATAAATTTTATTTTTAGAGAAGTTTGAGATTACAGAAAAGTTACATCCAAAAGTGGCATAACCATCCTCAAATCCTCAAGATTGGGCAATGAACAATGGTCTAAATTAGACATTACTATTCTAATATAGACTTATTCTAGCAGTGGAAGAACTCTCATTGATTGAAGGATGGGAGAGGGAAGAAAAGGTGCAATATGGGGGCATTTTCAGAATATTGGCTTTGTCCTATATGACACTGCAGTGATGGAAACAGGCCATTGTATATTTTGTCAGACCCTATAAAATTGTGTGGGACAGAATGCAAACTACAATGTAAATTGTAGCCCATGGTTAGTAGCAGTGCTTCAATATGTGTTCATCGATTATAACAAATGTACCACACTAATAAGGATGTTATTAATGGGGGGAAATGTGGGAGGGGGAGGGAGTGGGGTATATGGGAATCCCATATATTTTTTAAGTATCATTCTTGTAATCTAAAGCTCTTTTAAAAATAAAAATCTATTTTAAAAATATAGTGGAGGGAGTAGATGTAGATCAAGTGGTTGAGCACCTACTTCCCATGTACAGAGTCCTAGGTTCAATTCCCAGTACCTCCAAAAAACAAAGAAACAAACAAATGCAAAAATCAACTCTCATTGGGGAGTAGATGTTGCTCAGTGGTTGAACACATGCTTCCCTTGTATGAGGACCTGTGCTCAATTCCCAGTACCTCCTAAGAAACATATAGGGTGGGAAACAGCTGTGGCTCAATCAGTTGGGCTCCCGTCTACCATATGGGAGGCCCTGGGTTCACATCCCGGGGCCTCCTTGTGAAGGCAGGCTCACCCACACGCTGTGGAGTGCCGCCCAGCCCGCAAGCGCTGCGGAGAGCTGACTCAGCAAAGTGACACAACAAAAAAAGGAGACAAGCAAAAACACAGAAGAGCACGCAGCAAATGGACACAGAGAGCAGACAGCAAGCAAGCCACAAGGGGGGAGGGGAAATAAAAATAAATAAATACAGACACAGAAGAATGCACAGCAAATGGACACAGAGAGCAGACACCATGCAAAAAGCCAAAGGGGGGGATAAAAAATATATATATATATATATATGGTATTTTCATCTCAGTCCCACCCATGCAATTTCCCCTATTAACCTCTTACATAGGTGAGGTACATTTTTTTCACAATGGATGGACCAATACTGAAGCAATTGCTACTAACCAAGGTCTATAGTTTATATTATGTTTTTTACTTTGTGCTGTACAGTTTTAAAGTTTTACAGGGCATTTTCAGGGCATTGAAATTTTTCTGTATGAAACTGCAATGACAGACACATGACAATAAACATTTGACAAAGCCTATGATCTGAGTCTTTTAAAGTTTAAATTGGCTCCTGACACCACATGTGATGCTTCAGCCACTCCCCAGGCTAGGGTTGCCTTGCTTTCTTACTCTCCACCTCCCCTGTCTATCCTTCTTCCTTATCACTGCTGAAGTCCCACCTGTTCAAGAATCCAATCTCATCTCACACTTCTTTTCACTCCTCTTGCACACACAGTCTGGGCCCTGGAAATGAAGTGATCTTATTTTATAAACAAAAAAATCAGGACACATTGTGTCACAATTATTTGAACTAGTAAATAAAATATAGGGCAAATCCTTTCAAAAGGATTAAACTTTACCATTAGCTTCAAATGAAAGCAACTGCTATTGTACTACATTTGCAGAATGCCTGTTTTTTGTTTGTTTCTTTACCATACATACAACCTAAAACTTCCTCCTTTTAACCACATTTAAATATAACTCAGTGCTGTTAATTATGTTCACTATTGTGCCACCATCACCACCATCTATTATCAAAACTCTTCCATCATCCCAAGTAGACACTCTGTATATTAAAAGCCTTAATTCCATATTCCTTACCCCTACCTCATCCCCTCATAACCTATATTCTAGATTCTTCCTCAATGAATTTGCAGAACACTTGATTTTTACAGGAAAAGTTATTGAATAAAAAAGTATCAGATTTGAGTTGGTCCAAGAGGTATTATCTAAATCATTTCTCCCTTCCATCCCCAAGGACACCCAAATTACAAAGGACAACAACTGAAAGAGTAAAGATTATAATCAGTACATTAGCTTTAAGGATAATCTAAATTAAGGTAGTTAATAACATGCTAATATTTTAGTTATTTTTAAATGCAATATTTTTTACATTTTGTGCAAAATTCAAAAGGTAGGAAAAGTTATACAATGAAAATTCTCCTTTTCCCCCTGGCCTCAGTTCCTTGATGTGCATAAATCTAGAGACAGTCTATACCCCTAAACAGGTTTTGATAGTTTGGTATGTGAAATACTATGCTAAGGATTGTACAGATAGGCTCATTTAACTCTCAGGAGTACTGTAAGACACAGTATTATCATTATCCCCAATTTACAAGAGAGGGGACCTGCTTGAGGTCTGAAGTGAACAAGCAAGTTTCCAAAAGTTTCATGACTCATAAGACAGAAAAGCCCAAGTTCTCAAACCTCTCCCGCCCATCCTGCCTCCATGGGTCACGGGTATAATGGGGGCAATTTTTAAATCACTTACTCCCTTTTTCAAGGTCTTGGATGATAATTTTACTATTTTAATCATCATAAAACTTGAAGATTTGTTAAAGTTTTTCTTTTCTGCTAGGATTTACTTGATTCCAAGTCCCTGATCAGAAAGGCAACTCACAAAGGTAACGTTCTTTCTAAAGGCACATGGAACTTGCAAGGAGTCATTTCATGGTGGATCTGAGAATCCAATGCTGTCAAGCCCCCTACCTCACAGACATCAAATACATGTCCTCATCCAGCCCCAGCATATCCCTAGCCAGCAGGAACCCCTCAAGGACTGTGGGCTGGCTGACTGTAGATGAAAAACTGACAGTGTTTCCAACAAATAAAGGATATGTCATCACCCACCTCTGAAATGAAAATATTCTAATTTGTCTCTGAGTTATCTAAGAAAACACTACAGAACATTAACCCTTTACTCCTTACAATTCCTTAAAAGCTCAGGTATTACTACCTATATTCTACCATTGAGAAAGCTGATGAGATTAAGAGGTTTCAAAATCAGCAGAACAAACATCTGAATCCTAAAATCATCTCCTATTACCTGGCTTTATGTTATAAAAATTCCTGAACAAATGTAATGCCAGAAGGTCATGGGAGGCATTCAAGGAAGGGATCTGAAGCATCAAGAGCTCCCTGAAGGGTCCTTTCCAAACTGAAATGTTGATTCTGCTCCTGGCACATTTGAGAAGGCCTGCCCTCTCCTTCACCAGAAGCAGGCAGGCCTGTCAGCTGAGGAGCTGCATACCTAGGAACACTGCAGACCCATGGAGAAGGAAACCCTTACAATTTTGTCACTTTAGTGTATGAAAACTCCCATTTCGTTTCCAGGCTGCCTGCCCAAAGGTCACAGAAACATCCTAGTGCTCAATGTCAACTGTACCACTAGGTGGAACACCTCAAAATTATTCATTCAGGAGGCACTGAGGAGCACATTGAAACCTGACTGCCTGGGTTCAAATCTGCTCCTCCACCCACTAGTCAAGTGACTTTAAAGACTAACAGCTTCAGTGCCTCAATTTCCTCATCCATAAAGTGACAAGAGTAGGTTAAGCACACACTAAGTGATGGCTACTATTATTGTTGTTATTCAGAAAGTCTTCTCCACTCCAGGGCCTGACCCCTTCTCACAAAGTCCTTATATCATAGTACATCTGACTGTATCCCCCCTTTGAAAGAAAAACTCTTTCAACCAAGCTCATAAAAATAGCAGTAAGAATCCAGATTTTTCAAACAAAAGTCTTACATTAACTATTTCGTAAAATGATGTATGAGAGCTAAAGAACAAAAAGCTCTCAAAGAATTCACTCACGAGCAGGAAGAAGGTAAGTTAGTTTAACTCATTTCCACAAAAAAATGCATTCCTATTGTTTAATGCATTATTACCATAGTAGACATTCTCCCAAACTAAGAGACAGGTGTAGAGGTTTCAGTTTCTAAAGATATAATCTACATGATTGCACTGATTAGTTTTCATAATATTTCAGATTAGTTTTACCACCAACTAACATCCCATTTAAAAAATCAATTTTACTTTAAAATCATTAGGGAGCAAAGTATCATTAATTTAAATATATATTCACGATTTGGGGTGACATTTTCACCAAATTTCTTTAGAGACAAAATACTAATTAGCAAGAAGAAAAGCTAACATTTACTATATACTAATTACTTAAGAAGCTGTTATTTCTACATGCTATCTCATCTTTTTACCCAGGGGCTCTTAACAAGGTGTCCATGAGCCTGAGTTTAAATTAAAAAACCCATTATTCTTATGGTGACATGTTTGTGCAGGTGTGAGATACTTATCAAATAATACACAGTATATTGTTGCCTTAGTAAGGGGTCAGTGGTTTTCACCTGACTGGAAAAGGAATCCATGGAACAAAAAAAGGTTAAGAGCCCCTGTAAATCCTTTGATGGAGGTACAGGCTCCTTTTACAGAAAAGTATCAGCCTTCAGGTGCATTATTAAATGGTTCTGAGAATTAATGAGTAACATCTATGTGAGATTTTTAGCACAAAAACATACAGAACTGTACTTCTCAAACTTTTATATGCATGCAAATCACCTGGGAAACCTTGTTAAAATTCCTATTATGATTCAGAAGGTCCAGGGTGAGGCATTTCAAACAAGCTTTCAGAACTTGGTGAGGCTGCTGGTATATGGTACACATTGATAGCAAGGATCAACAAGGATTAACAGTGTCATAGGCCAAAAATCACATATGCAAAACATCTTGTAAAAACTCAAATTTTTTAAATGATAAAATCTCCTTTAAAAAATCACAGGATTAGAATTAGAAATATTCATATTTCTTGATAAGATTCTGAACTTTGCTATGGGGGTAGGAGGGGGTGAGGGGGGTAAGGGGTATATGGGGGCCTCATATTTTTTGAATGTAATATTAAAAAAATAAAGACAGAAAAAGAAAAAAACATTTTATAACAACTTCTTGTTTTTGTATCCACTTTAAAACTAGAACCCAATTTCTTGGAGTTTTCTGGGGAAGAGGTGTGGGTGGTGTCCCCTAAATCCTGATTTTTATCAAAGTTGAAAAGCCAAGTACACAGAAAACTATTACATGTTGCCACACCCTTCAAGCAGGTACCTTCTATTCTCTCACCCAAACATTACCTCTTGATTTTAAAATTCTAGAGATGAGACAACTGGTAGACTTAGGCAGACTCTTAGGAGCTTGGCCCAAAAGTACTTAAAAAAAGTAAAGTTCTACAACAAAATAGTACCTTACAAAAAGGCAAGAATAAAAACCATGGGCTTCAATCCCTGACCTTAGGTGACAAACTCCCAGCAATGAACAGATAACATTTTGTACAAACTACTGTCTTTCAATATTTTGCATGACAAGTTGGCTCAACTTTGCCAGTGCCAAGTTTCATTTACTTTTAAAAGGCCACAACCTAAACAAGGCAAGTTTACTGAATGCCCTGTATTCCACTTGGCTTACTGTCCCCCATTCTTTTTGCTCACAGCAACACCTAACTACCAAACCAATACATATCTGAGAACATTCCAGCTTCCTGGAAAAGGACAGTTTAAAATTCTACAGAGGGATAACTTGCTCCATTTATCTTTCCTTAGAGTCCTTCAAAACCACTCTCTAGTCAACAGCAGAACAAGCCTTTCACCCAGGAGGGAGATAAAACTATGATTCTGCAAGTTACAAACATTGAGTCCTTGAAAGGGGGTTGGCACATTATATTATTCCCAAGGAATGTTCATCTGTGCACTCACTTAAGCACAAGATGACCAATGTTTGGAAGGAACAAAATGCACAGACATTGCAGCTTGGTGCAAATGGCTTCTCTGGCTGAGAAGTTTTGTTGACAGACATCAAGGCTGGAGCATGCCCTGTCCAGGAGAGAGCAAAGCAACTGCCCAAAAGCCTGTGGAAAAAAACCACAAGACAGGAGCAGAGCTGAAAGGCCCTAAGAAGCGGCTCTACTATGGTCAAGTCCAACAGAAAGTTCTTTTCTGTTACCGCTAACACCAGCTACCCTCCTAGAGTGATTTAACTCTGGGTACTAATTGGGCAGTGCCAGCCACTGTGCTGGGAAGTGTGTTCAAGGATGCCTGTTCTGTCTTTAGGCTAATTAGGAGGCACCAAAACTCTGCAGTATAAACTGGAGACTTTGTGGCAGACTAGGCTC